>NW_027288700.1:0-69175 GCF_037038585.1 Patagioenas fasciata | reverse complement strand
TCAAATCTACAGGCTAAGGACGCGTCTGCATATGTTTTGGTGAACAATCGAGTGTGCGTGTTCTGACAGCTGCCTCTATGCAGACGTCTCCACAGAGCCACTTCTGAATGCCCCGCAGCCCAGGACTGAATGGATACACTAACAAGTGCACCGGTGTGAGCAACCACATATGCAGAAGGACGTCTTTCATCTCACAGAAGCGCGAACGTCTTGGCGTTCAAGCACATGGCAGAAACAAGGTGTGAACAGATGAGCTGCTGCTATTTTCTCCGTTCGGCATGCTTCGTTGTAGCTCTCTTGCCGGTCGCCGGCTTAGCGGCTTGCTTTGCGCGACTAGCTCTGGGGAGAGAAGGAGATAGCGCCGGAAACCTCGCCTTTTGCCTTCTTCGGCGCTGGAACCTGGTTGCTGCGCCTTCTCTTTGTCCATGTGCACACACACGATTCCTCAGCGAAAACCATGCAGAAACCTTTCCACGAGCACCCAGGGATGTGCACCCAGCACCACGTGCACGCACACGCAGCTAGAGAAAAGCACCTACCTTTTCACACACTGATGCCTAAGCAAACGCGTGGCCACACACACGCACACATCCGCAAGCGCGCCTACTCCCATCTATTGAGGGAAAGACGGACGAGCTCTTTGGTTGCTCTTCACAGGCTTGTCCCTGATCTATAGCTGAGGGCAAACACTTGTGTGCTTGTGGGAGAGCCTGTGTCTTTCCTGGAAGCGTTTGGGAGTTTTGCTCAGACGCGTGTTTCCTCAAGTTCAAGAATCAAGATCTAGGATACCTGCAGACAGGTGCCTGTTTGTGTGGAGACAGTCTGTTTGAAACTGTGTTCCTCAGCGCCCGCTCTTTCTCCCCGTCGCTCCACACGCCTGGGAGTCCCTTTCTTTCTCTCCACAAGCACGTGTGTTGACTTCGTCGCACATGTGCATCTGCACAAGCGTTGAGCTCAGCAGAGCGTGTCTCTTGACACTTGATGTGCGTTGGCTGTGTCTGCCTGCTCCAGTGAAGAGAGAAACGGGAAATCATCTTGGTAGAGGCAACAAAGCAAAAGCGAGGCAGGATTGACATCTGCTCAACAGAGACGGATTCCCTGCGCTGACACAGTTCACAGTTACACGAGAAGCAATCTGAGCGGTCCGTCGACCGGAGACGTGTTTCCCAAGAGGTCGTTTAGCGAGTGAACAGCAGTGTGCGCGACTTTCAGGAGTGTGCCTGGAAAGTGCCAGAATCACCAGGAGCATCTGTGCAAAAGCTGCTGCCTCTGTGACCGCATTGAGGCACGTTCGCGTGTCTGCGAGTATATAGACGGCTCTTTCGCGTTCACTCCGAGGGAAACGGTCCGCTATTGCTTCTGTGCGCACAGACGCGATTCCCTTGTCTCTTGCGAACACAGGGAACTCTGTGCATCCAAATCTACAGGCTAAGGACGCGTCTGCATATGTTTTGGTGAACAATCGAGTGTGCGTGTTCTGACAGCTGCCTCTATGCAGACGTCTCCACAGAGCCACTTCTGAATGCCCCGCAGCCCAGGACTGAATGGATACACTAACAAGTGCACCGGTGTGAGCAACCACATATGCAGAAGGACGTCTTTCATCTCACAGAAGCGCGAACGTCTTGGCGTTCAAGCACATGGCAGAAACAAGGTGTGAACAGATGAGCTGCTGCTATTTTCTCCGTTCGGCATGCTTCGTTGTAGCTCTCTTGCCGGTCGCCGGCTTAGCGGCTTGCTTTGCGCGACTAGCTCTGGGGAGAGAAGGAGATAGCGCCGGAAACCTCGCCTTTTGCCTTCTTCGGCGCTGGAACCTGGTTGCTGCGCCTTCTCTTTGTCCATGTGCACACACACGATTCCTCAGCGAAAACCATGCAGAAACCTTTCCACGAGCACCCAGGGATGTGCACCCAGCACCACGTGCACGCACACGCAGCTAGAGAAAAGCACCTACCTTTTCACACACTGATGCCTAAGCAAACGCGTGGCCACACACACGCACACATCCGCAAGCGCGCCTACTCCCATCTATTGAGGGAAAGACGGACGAGCTCTTTGGTTGCTCTTCACAGGCTTGTCCCTGATCTATAGCTGAGGGCAAACACTTGTGTGCTTGTGGGAGAGCCTGTGTCTTTCCTGGAAGCGTTTGGGAGTTTTGCTCAGACGCGTGTTTCCTCAAGTTCAAGAATCAAGATCTAGGATACCTGCAGACAGGTGCCTGTTTGTGTGGAGACAGTCTGTTTGAAACTGTGTTCCTCAGCGCCCGCTCTTTCTCCCCGTCGCTCCACACGCCTGGGAGTCCCTTTCTTTCTCTCCACAAGCACGTGTGTTGACTTCGTCGCACATGTGCATCTGCACAAGCGTTGAGCTCAGCAGAGCGTGTCTCTTGACACTTGATGTGCGTTGGCTGTGTCTGCCTGCTCCAGTGAAGAGAGAAACGGGAAATCATCTTGGTAGAGGCAACAAAGCAAAAGCGAGGCAGGATTGACATCTGCTCAACAGAGACGGATTCCCTGCGCTGACACAGTTCACAGTTACACGAGAAGCAATCTGAGCGGTCCGTCGACCGGAGACGTGTTTCCCAAGAGGTCGTTTAGCGAGTGAACAGCAGTGTGCGCGACTTTCAGGAGTGTGCCTGGAAAGTGCCAGAATCACCAGGAGCATCTGTGCAAAAGCTGCTGCCTCTGTGACCGCATTGAGGCACGTTCGCGTGTCTGCGAGTATATAGACGGCTCTTTCGCGTTCACTCCGAGGGAAACGGTCCGCTATTGCTTCTGTGCGCACAGACGCGATTCCCTTGTCTCTTGCGAACACAGGGAACTCTGTGCATCCAAATCTACAGGCTAAGGACGCGTCTGCATATGTTTTGGTGAACAATCGAGTGTGCGTGTTCTGACAGCTGCCTCTATGCAGACGTCTCCACAGAGCCACTTCTGAATGCCCCGCAGCCCAGGACTGAATGGATACACTAACAAGTGCACCGGTGTGAGCAACCACATATGCAGAAGGACGTCTTTCATCTCACAGAAGCGCGAACGTCTTGGCGTTCAAGCACATGGCAGAAACAAGGTGTGAACAGATGAGCTGCTGCTATTTTCTCCGTTCGGCATGCTTCGTTGTAGCTCTCTTGCCGGTCGCCGGCTTAGCGGCTTGCTTTGCGCGACTAGCTCTGGGGAGAGAAGGAGATAGCGCCGGAAACCTCGCCTTTTGCCTTCTTCGGCGCTGGAACCTGGTTGCTGCGCCTTCTCTTTGTCCATGTGCACACACACGATTCCTCAGCGAAAACCATGCAGAAACCTTTCCACGAGCACCCAGGGATGTGCACCCAGCACCACGTGCACGCACACGCAGCTAGAGAAAAGCACCTACCTTTTCACACACTGATGCCTAAGCAAACGCGTGGCCACACACACGCACACATCCGCAAGCGCGCCTACTCCCATCTATTGAGGGAAAGACGGACGAGCTCTTTGGTTGCTCTTCACAGGCTTGTCCCTGATCTATAGCTGAGGGCAAACACTTGTGTGCTTGTGGGAGAGCCTGTGTCTTTCCTGGAAGCGTTTGGGAGTTTTGCTCAGACGCGTGTTTCCTCAAGTTCAAGAATCAAGATCTAGGATACCTGCAGACAGGTGCCTGTTTGTGTGGAGACAGTCTGTTTGAAACTGTGTTCCTCAGCGCCCGCTCTTTCTCCCCGTCGCTCCACACGCCTGGGAGTCCCTTTCTTTCTCTCCACAAGCACGTGTGTTGACTTCGTCGCACATGTGCATCTGCACAAGCGTTGAGCTCAGCAGAGCGTGTCTCTTGACACTTGATGTGCGTTGGCTGTGTCTGCCTGCTCCAGTGAAGAGAGAAACGGGAAATCATCTTGGTAGAGGCAACAAAGCAAAAGCGAGGCAGGATTGACATCTGCTCAACAGAGACGGATTCCCTGCGCTGACACAGTTCACAGTTACACGAGAAGCAATCTGAGCGGTCCGTCGACCGGAGACGTGTTTCCCAAGAGGTCGTTTAGCGAGTGAACAGCAGTGTGCGCGACTTTCAGGAGTGTGCCTGGAAAGTGCCAGAATCACCAGGAGCATCTGTGCAAAAGCTGCTGCCTCTGTGACCGCATTGAGGCACGTTCGCGTGTCTGCGAGTATATAGACGGCTCTTTCGCGTTCACTCCGAGGGAAACGGTCCGCTATTGCTTCTGTGCGCACAGACGCGATTCCCTTGTCTCTTGCGAACACAGGGAACTCTGTGCATCCAAATCTACAGGCTAAGGACGCGTCTGCATATGTTTTGGTGAACAATCGAGTGTGCGTGTTCTGACAGCTGCCTCTATGCAGACGTCTCCACAGAGCCACTTCTGAATGCCCCGCAGCCCAGGACTGAATGGATACACTAACAAGTGCACCGGTGTGAGCAACCACATATGCAGAAGGACGTCTTTCATCTCACAGAAGCGCGAACGTCTTGGCGTTCAAGCACATGGCAGAAACAAGGTGTGAACAGATGAGCTGCTGCTATTTTCTCCGTTCGGCATGCTTCGTTGTAGCTCTCTTGCCGGTCGCCGGCTTAGCGGCTTGCTTTGCGCGACTAGCTCTGGGGAGAGAAGGAGATAGCGCCGGAAACCTCGCCTTTTGCCTTCTTCGGCGCTGGAACCTGGTTGCTGCGCCTTCTCTTTGTCCATGTGCACACACACGATTCCTCAGCGAAAACCATGCAGAAACCTTTCCACGAGCACCCAGGGATGTGCACCCAGCACCACGTGCACGCACACGCAGCTAGAGAAAAGCACCTACCTTTTCACACACTGATGCCTAAGCAAACGCGTGGCCACACACACGCACACATCCGCAAGCGCGCCTACTCCCATCTATTGAGAGAAAGACGGACGAGCTCTTTGGTTGCTCTTCACAGGCTTGTCCCTGATCTATAGCTGAGGGCAAACACTTGTGTGCTGGTGGGAGAGCCTGTGTCTTTCCTGGAAGCGTTTGGGAGTTTTGCTCAGACGCGTGTTTCCTCAAGTTCAAGAATCAAGATCTAGGATACCTGCAGACAGGTGCCTGTTTGTGTGGAGACAGTCTGTTTGAAACTGTGTTCCTCAGCGCCCGCTCTTTCTCCCCGTCGCTCCACACGCCTGGGAGTCCCTTTCTTTCTCTCCACAAGCACGTGTGTTGACTTCGTCGCACATGTGCATCTGCACAAGCGTTGAGCTCAGCAGAGCGTGTCTCTTGACACTTGATGTGCGTTGGCTGTGTCTGCCTGCTCCAGTGAAGAGAGAAACGGGAAATCATCTTGGTAGAGGCAACAAAGCAAAAGCGAGGCAGGATTGACATCTGCTCAACAGAGACGGATTCCCTGCGCTGACACAGTTCACAGTTACACGAGAAGCAATCTGAGCGGTCCGTCGACCGGAGACGTGTTTCCCAAGAGGTCGTTTAGCGAGTGAACAGCAGTGTGCGCGACTTTCAGGAGTGTGCCTGGAAAGTGCCAGAATCACCAGGAGCATCTGTGCAAAAGCTGCTGCCTCTGTGACCGCATTGAGGCACGTTCGCGTGTCTGCGAGTATATAGACGGCTCTTTCGCGTTCACTCCGAGGGAAACGGTCCGCTATTGCTTCTGTGCGCACAGACGCGATTCCCTTGTCTCTTGCGAACACAGGGAACTCTGTGCATCCAAATCTACAGGCTAAGGACGCGTCTGCATATGTTTTGGTGAACAATCGAGTGTGCGTGTTCTGACAGCTGCCTCTATGCAGACGTCTCCACAGAGCCACTTCTGAATGCCCCGCAGCCCAGGACTGAATGGATACACTAACAAGTGCACCGGTGTGAGCAACCACATATGCAGAAGGACGTCTTTCATCTCACAGAAGCGCGAACGTCTTGGCGTTCAAGCACATGGCAGAAACAAGGTGTGAACAGATGAGCTGCTGCTATTTTCTCCGTTCGGCATGCTTCGTTGTAGCTCTCTTGCCGGTCGCCGGCTTAGCGGCTTGCTTTGCGCGACTAGCTCTGGGGAGAGAAGGAGATAGCGCCGGAAACCTCGCCTTTTGCCTTCTTCGGCGCTGGAACCTGGTTGCTGCGCCTTCTCTTTGTCCATGTGCACACACACGATTCCTCAGCGAAAACCATGCAGAAACCTTTCCACGAGCACCCAGGGATGTGCACCCAGCACCACGTGCACGCACACGCAGCTAGAGAAAAGCACCTACCTTTTCACACACTGATGCCTAAGCAAACGCGTGGCCACACACACGCACACATCCGCAAGCGCGCCTACTCCCATCTATTGAGGGAAAGACGGACGAGCTCTTTGGTTGCTCTTCACAGGCTTGTCCCTGATCTATAGCTGAGGGCAAACACTTGTGTGCTTGTGGGAGAGCCTGTGTCTTTCCTGGAAGCGTTTGGGAGTTTTGCTCAGACGCGTGTTTCCTCAAGTTCAAGAATCAAGATCTAGGATACCTGCAGACAGGTGCCTGTTTGTGTGGAGACAGTCTGTTTGAAACTGTGTTCCTCAGCGCCCGCTCTTTCTCCCCGTCGCTCCACACGCCTGGGAGTCCCTTTCTTTCTCTCCACAAGCACGTGTGTTGACTTCGTCGCACATGTGCATCTGCACAAGCGTTGAGCTCAGCAGAGCGTGTCTCTTGACACTTGATGTGCGTTGGCTGTGTCTGCCTGCTCCAGTGAAGAGAGAAACGGGAAATCATCTTGGTAGAGGCAACAAAGCAAAAGCGAGGCAGGATTGACATCTGCTCAACAGAGACGGATTCCCTGCGCTGACACAGTTCACAGTTACACGAGAAGCAATCTGAGCGGTCCGTCGACCGGAGACGTGTTTCCCAAGAGGTCGTTTAGCGAGTGAACAGCAGTGTGCGCGACTTTCAGGAGTGTGCCTGGAAAGTGCCAGAATCACCAGGAGCATCTGTGCAAAAGCTGCTGCCTCTGTGACCGCATTGAGGCACGTTCGCGTGTCTGCGAGTATATAGACGGCTCTTTCGCGTTCACTCCGAGGGAAACGGTCCGCTATTGCTTCTGTGCGCACAGACGCGATTCCCTTGTCTCTTGCGAACACAGGGAACTCTGTGCATCCAAATCTACAGGCTAAGGACGCGTCTGCATATGTTTTGGTGAACAATCGAGTGTGCGTGTTCTGACAGCTGCCTCTATGCAGACGTCTCCACAGAGCCACTTCTGAATGCCCCGCAGCCCAGGACTGAATGGATACACTAACAAGTGCACCGGTGTGAGCAACCACATATGCAGAAGGACGTCTTTCATCTCACAGAAGCGCGAACGTCTTGGCGTTCAAGCACATGGCAGAAACAAGGTGTGAACAGATGAGCTGCTGCTATTTTCTCCGTTCGGCATGCTTCGTTGTAGCTCTCTTGCCGGTCGCCGGCTTAGCGGCTTGCTTTGCGCGACTAGCTCTGGGGAGAGAAGGAGATAGCGCCGGAAACCTCGCCTTTTGCCTTCTTCGGCGCTGGAACCTGGTTGCTGCGCCTTCTCTTTGTCCATGTGCACACACACGATTCCTCAGCGAAAACCATGCAGAAACCTTTCCACGAGCACCCAGGGATGTGCACCCAGCACCACGTGCACGCACACGCAGCTAGAGAAAAGCACCTACCTTTTCACACACTGATGCCTAAGCAAACGCGTGGCCACACACACGCACACATCCGCAAGCGCGCCTACTCCCATCTATTGAGGGAAAGACGGACGAGCTCTTTGGTTGCTCTTCACAGGCTTGTCCCTGATCTATAGCTGAGGGCAAACACTTGTGTGCTTGTGGGAGAGCCTGTGTCTTTCCTGGAAGCGTTTGGGAGTTTTGCTCAGACGCGTGTTTCCTCAAGTTCAAGAATCAAGATCTAGGATACCTGCAGACAGGTGCCTGTTTGTGTGGAGACAGTCTGTTTGAAACTGTGTTCCTCAGCGCCCGCTCTTTCTCCCCGTCGCTCCACACGCCTGGGAGTCCCTTTCTTTCTCTCCACAAGCACGTGTGTTGACTTCGTCGCACATGTGCATCTGCACAAGCGTTGAGCTCAGCAGAGCGTGTCTCTTGACACTTGATGTGCGTTGGCTGTGTCTGCCTGCTCCAGTGAAGAGAGAAACGGGAAATCATCTTGGTAGAGGCAACAAAGCAAAAGCGAGGCAGGATTGACATCTGCTCAACAGAGACGGATTCCCTGCGCTGACACAGTTCACAGTTACACGAGAAGCAATCTGAGCGGTCCGTCGACCGGAGACGTGTTTCCCAAGAGGTCGTTTAGCGAGTGAACAGCAGTGTGCGCGACTTTCAGGAGTGTGCCTGGAAAGTGCCAGAATCACCAGGAGCATCTGTGCAAAAGCTGCTGCCTCTGTGACCGCATTGAGGCACGTTCGCGTGTCTGCGAGTATATAGACGGCTCTTTCGCGTTCACTCCGAGGGAAACGGTCCGCTATTGCTTCTGTGCGCACAGACGCGATTCCCTTGTCTCTTGCGAACACAGGGAACTCTGTGCATCCAAATCTACAGGCTAAGGACGCGTCTGCATATGTTTTGGTGAACAATCGAGTGTGCGTGTTCTGACAGCTGCCTCTATGCAGACGTCTCCACAGAGCCACTTCTGAATGCCCCGCAGCCCAGGACTGAATGGATACACTAACAAGTGCACCGGTGTGAGCAACCACATATGCAGAAGGACGTCTTTCATCTCACAGAAGCGCGAACGTCTTGGCGTTCAAGCACATGGCAGAAACAAGGTGTGAACAGATGAGCTGCTGCTATTTTCTCCGTTCGGCATGCTTCGTTGTAGCTCTCTTGCCGGTCGCCGGCTTAGCGGCTTGCTTTGCGCGACTAGCTCTGGGGAGAGAAGGAGATAGCGCCGGAAACCTCGCCTTTTGCCTTCTTCGGCGCTGGAACCTGGTTGCTGCGCCTTCTCTTTGTCCATGTGCACACACACGATTCCTCAGCGAAAACCATGCAGAAACCTTTCCACGAGCACCCAGGGATGTGCACCCAGCACCACGTGCACGCACACGCAGCTAGAGAAAAGCACCTACCTTTTCACACACTGATGCCTAAGCAAACGCGTGGCCACACACACGCACACATCCGCAAGCGCGCCTACTCCCATCTATTGAGGGAAAGACGGACGAGCTCTTTGGTTGCTCTTCACAGGCTTGTCCCTGATCTATAGCTGAGGGCAAACACTTGTGTGCTTGTGGGAGAGCCTGTGTCTTTCCTGGAAGCGTTTGGGAGTTTTGCTCAGACGCGTGTTTCCTCAAGTTCAAGAATCAAGATCTAGGATACCTGCAGACAGGTGCCTGTTTGTGTGGAGACAGTCTGTTTGAAACTGTGTTCCTCAGCGCCCGCTCTTTCTCCCCGTCGCTCCACACGCCTGGGAGTCCCTTTCTTTCTCTCCACAAGCACGTGTGTTGACTTCGTCGCACATGTGCATCTGCACAAGCGTTGAGCTCAGCAGAGCGTGTCTCTTGACACTTGATGTGCGTTGGCTGTGTCTGCCTGCTCCAGTGAAGAGAGAAACGGGAAATCATCTTGGTAGAGGCAACAAAGCAAAAGCGAGGCAGGATTGACATCTGCTCAACAGAGACGGATTCCCTGCGCTGACACAGTTCACAGTTACACGAGAAGCAATCTGAGCGGTCCGTCGACCGGAGACGTGTTTCCCAAGAGGTCGTTTAGCGAGTGAACAGCAGTGTGCGCGACTTTCAGGAGTGTGCCTGGAAAGTGCCAGAATCACCAGGAGCATCTGTGCAAAAGCTGCTGCCTCTGTGACCGCATTGAGGCACGTTCGCGTGTCTGCGAGTATATAGACGGCTCTTTCGCGTTCACTCCGAGGGAAACGGTCCGCTATTGCTTCTGTGCGCACAGACGCGATTCCCTTGTCTCTTGCGAACACAGGGAACTCTGTGCATCCAAATCTACAGGCTAAGGACGCGTCTGCATATGTTTTGGTGAACAATCGAGTGTGCGTGTTCTGACAGCTGCCTCTATGCAGACGTCTCCACAGAGCCACTTCTGAATGCCCCGCAGCCCAGGACTGAATGGATACACTAACAAGTGCACCGGTGTGAGCAACCACATATGCAGAAGGACGTCTTTCATCTCACAGAAGCGCGAACGTCTTGGCGTTCAAGCACATGGCAGAAACAAGGTGTGAACAGATGAGCTGCTGCTATTTTCTCCGTTCGGCATGCTTCGTTGTAGCTCTCTTGCCGGTCGCCGGCTTAGCGGCTTGCTTTGCGCGACTAGCTCTGGGGAGAGAAGGAGATAGCGCCGGAAACCTCGCCTTTTGCCTTCTTCGGCGCTGGAACCTGGTTGCTGCGCCTTCTCTTTGTCCATGTGCACACACACGATTCCTCAGCGAAAACCATGCAGAAACCTTTCCACGAGCACCCAGGGATGTGCACCCAGCACCACGTGCACGCACACGCAGCTAGAGAAAAGCACCTACCTTTTCACACACTGATGCCTAAGCAAACGCGTGGCCACACACACGCACACATCCGCAAGCGCGCCTACTCCCATCTATTGAGGGAAAGACGGACGAGCTCTTTGGTTGCTCTTCACAGGCTTGTCCCTGATCTATAGCTGAGGGCAAACACTTGTGTGCTTGTGGGAGAGCCTGTGTCTTTCCTGGAAGCGTTTGGGAGTTTTGCTCAGACGCGTGTTTCCTCAAGTTCAAGAATCAAGATCTAGGATACCTGCAGACAGGTGCCTGTTTGTGTGGAGACAGTCTGTTTGAAACTGTGTTCCTCAGCGCCCGCTCTTTCTCCCCGTCGCTCCACACGCCTGGGAGTCCCTTTCTTTCTCTCCACAAGCACGTGTGTTGACTTCGTCGCACATGTGCATCTGCACAAGCGTTGAGCTCAGCAGAGCGTGTCTCTTGACACTTGATGTGCGTTGGCTGTGTCTGCCTGCTCCAGTGAAGAGAGAAACGGGAAATCATCTTGGTAGAGGCAACAAAGCAAAAGCGAGGCAGGATTGACATCTGCTCAACAGAGACGGATTCCCTGCGCTGACACAGTTCACAGTTACACGAGAAGCAATCTGAGCGGTCCGTCGACCGGAGACGTGTTTCCCAAGAGGTCGTTTAGCGAGTGAACAGCAGTGTGCGCGACTTTCAGGAGTGTGCCTGGAAAGTGCCAGAATCACCAGGAGCATCTGTGCAAAAGCTGCTGCCTCTGTGACCGCATTGAGGCACGTTCGCGTGTCTGCGAGTATATAGACGGCTCTTTCGCGTTCACTCCGAGGGAAACGGTCCGCTATTGCTTCTGTGCGCACAGACGCGATTCCCTTGTCTCTTGCGAACACAGGGAACTCTGTGCATCCAAATCTACAGGCTAAGGACGCGTCTGCATATGTTTTGGTGAACAATCGAGTGTGCGTGTTCTGACAGCTGCCTCTATGCAGACGTCTCCACAGAGCCACTTCTGAATGCCCCGCAGCCCAGGACTGAATGGATACACTAACAAGTGCACCGGTGTGAGCAACCACATATGCAGAAGGACGTCTTTCATCTCACAGAAGCGCGAACGTCTTGGCGTTCAAGCACATGGCAGAAACAAGGTGTGAACAGATGAGCTGCTGCTATTTTCTCCGTTCGGCATGCTTCGTTGTAGCTCTCTTGCCGGTCGCCGGCTTAGCGGCTTGCTTTGCGCGACTAGCTCTGGGGAGAGAAGGAGATAGCGCCGGAAACCTCGCCTTTTGCCTTCTTCGGCGCTGGAACCTGGTTGCTGCGCCTTCTCTTTGTCCATGTGCACACACACGATTCCTCAGCGAAAACCATGCAGAAACCTTTCCACGAGCACCCAGGGATGTGCACCCAGCACCACGTGCACGCACACGCAGCTAGAGAAAAGCACCTACCTTTTCACACACTGATGCCTAAGCAAACGCGTGGCCACACACACGCACACATCCGCAAGCGCGCCTACTCCCATCTATTGAGGGAAAGACGGACGAGCTCTTTGGTTGCTCTTCACAGGCTTGTCCCTGATCTATAGCTGAGGGCAAACACTTGTGTGCTTGTGGGAGAGCCTGTGTCTTTCCTGGAAGCGTTTGGGAGTTTTGCTCAGACGCGTGTTTCCTCAAGTTCAAGAATCAAGATCTAGGATACCTGCAGACAGGTGCCTGTTTGTGTGGAGACAGTCTGTTTGAAACTGTGTTCCTCAGCGCCCGCTCTTTCTCCCCGTCGCTCCACACGCCTGGGAGTCCCTTTCTTTCTCTCCACAAGCACGTGTGTTGACTTCGTCGCACATGTGCATCTGCACAAGCGTTGAGCTCAGCAGAGCGTGTCTCTTGACACTTGATGTGCGTTGGCTGTGTCTGCCTGCTCCAGTGAAGAGAGAAACGGGAAATCATCTTGGTAGAGGCAACAAAGCAAAAGCGAGGCAGGATTGACATCTGCTCAACAGAGACGGATTCCCTGCGCTGACACAGTTCACAGTTACACGAGAAGCAATCTGAGCGGTCCGTCGACCGGAGACGTGTTTCCCAAGAGGTCGTTTAGCGAGTGAACAGCAGTGTGCGCGACTTTCAGGAGTGTGCCTGGAAAGTGCCAGAATCACCAGGAGCATCTGTGCAAAAGCTGCTGCCTCTGTGACCGCATTGAGGCACGTTCGCGTGTCTGCGAGTATATAGACGGCTCTTTCGCGTTCACTCCGAGGGAAACGGTCCGCTATTGCTTCTGTGCGCACAGACGCGATTCCCTTGTCTCTTGCGAACACAGGGAACTCTGTGCATCCAAATCTACAGGCTAAGGACGCGTCTGCATATGTTTTGGTGAACAATCGAGTGTGCGTGTTCTGACAGCTGCCTCTATGCAGACGTCTCCACAGAGCCACTTCTGAATGCCCCGCAGCCCAGGACTGAATGGATACACTAACAAGTGCACCGGTGTGAGCAACCACATATGCAGAAGGACGTCTTTCATCTCACAGAAGCGCGAACGTCTTGGCGTTCAAGCACATGGCAGAAACAAGGTGTGAACAGATGAGCTGCTGCTATTTTCTCCGTTCGGCATGCTTCGTTGTAGCTCTCTTGCCGGTCGCCGGCTTAGCGGCTTGCTTTGCGCGACTAGCTCTGGGGAGAGAAGGAGATAGCGCCGGAAACCTCGCCTTTTGCCTTCTTCGGCGCTGGAACCTGGTTGCTGCGCCTTCTCTTTGTCCATGTGCACACACACGATTCCTCAGCGAAAACCATGCAGAAACCTTTCCACGAGCACCCAGGGATGTGCACCCAGCACCACGTGCACGCACACGCAGCTAGAGAAAAGCACCTACCTTTTCACACACTGATGCCTAAGCAAACGCGTGGCCACACACACGCACACATCCGCAAGCGCGCCTACTCCCATCTATTGAGGGAAAGACGGACGAGCTCTTTGGTTGCTCTTCACAGGCTTGTCCCTGATCTATAGCTGAGGGCAAACACTTGTGTGCTTGTGGGAGAGCCTGTGTCTTTCCTGGAAGCGTTTGGGAGTTTTGCTCAGACGCGTGTTTCCTCAAGTTCAAGAATCAAGATCTAGGATACCTGCAGACAGGTGCCTGTTTGTGTGGAGACAGTCTGTTTGAAACTGTGTTCCTCAGCGCCCGCTCTTTCTCCCCGTCGCTCCACACGCCTGGGAGTCCCTTTCTTTCTCTCCACAAGCACGTGTGTTGACTTCGTCGCACATGTGCATCTGCACAAGCGTTGAGCTCAGCAGAGCGTGTCTCTTGACACTTGATGTGCGTTGGCTGTGTCTGCCTGCTCCAGTGAAGAGAGAAACGGGAAATCATCTTGGTAGAGGCAACAAAGCAAAAGCGAGGCAGGATTGACATCTGCTCAACAGAGACGGATTCCCTGCGCTGACACAGTTCACAGTTACACGAGAAGCAATCTGAGCGGTCCGTCGACCGGAGACGTGTTTCCCAAGAGGTCGTTTAGCGAGTGAACAGCAGTGTGCGCGACTTTCAGGAGTGTGCCTGGAAAGTGCCAGAATCACCAGGAGCATCTGTGCAAAAGCTGCTGCCTCTGTGACCGCATTGAGGCACGTTCGCGTGTCTGCGAGTATATAGACGGCTCTTTCGCGTTCACTCCGAGGGAAACGGTCCGCTATTGCTTCTGTGCGCACAGACGCGATTCCCTTGTCTCTTGCGAACACAGGGAACTCTGTGCATCCAAATCTACAGGCTAAGGACGCGTCTGCATATGTTTTGGTGAACAATCGAGTGTGCGTGTTCTGACAGCTGCCTCTATGCAGACGTCTCCACAGAGCCACTTCTGAATGCCCCGCAGCCCAGGACTGAATGGATACACTAACAAGTGCACCGGTGTGAGCAACCACATATGCAGAAGGACGTCTTTCATCTCACAGAAGCGCGAACGTCTTGGCGTTCAAGCACATGGCAGAAACAAGGTGTGAACAGATGAGCTGCTGCTATTTTCTCCGTTCGGCATGCTTCGTTGTAGCTCTCTTGCCGGTCGCCGGCTTAGCGGCTTGCTTTGCGCGACTAGCTCTGGGGAGAGAAGGAGATAGCGCCGGAAACCTCGCCTTTTGCCTTCTTCGGCGCTGGAACCTGGTTGCTGCGCCTTCTCTTTGTCCATGTGCACACACACGATTCCTCAGCGAAAACCATGCAGAAACCTTTCCACGAGCACCCAGGGATGTGCACCCAGCACCACGTGCACGCACACGCAGCTAGAGAAAAGCACCTACCTTTTCACACACTGATGCCTAAGCAAACGCGTGGCCACACACACGCACACATCCGCAAGCGCGCCTACTCCCATCTATTGAGGGAAAGACGGACGAGCTCTTTGGTTGCTCTTCACAGGCTTGTCCCTGATCTATAGCTGAGGGCAAACACTTGTGTGCTTGTGGGAGAGCCTGTGTCTTTCCTGGAAGCGTTTGGGAGTTTTGCTCAGACGCGTGTTTCCTCAAGTTCAAGAATCAAGATCTAGGATACCTGCAGACAGGTGCCTGTTTGTGTGGAGACAGTCTGTTTGAAACTGTGTTCCTCAGCGCCCGCTCTTTCTCCCCGTCGCTCCACACGCCTGGGAGTCCCTTTCTTTCTCTCCACAAGCACGTGTGTTGACTTCGTCGCACATGTGCATCTGCACAAGCGTTGAGCTCAGCAGAGCGTGTCTCTTGACACTTGATGTGCGTTGGCTGTGTCTGCCTGCTCCAGTGAAGAGAGAAACGGGAAATCATCTTGGTAGAGGCAACAAAGCAAAAGCGAGGCAGGATTGACATCTGCTCAACAGAGACGGATTCCCTGCGCTGACACAGTTCACAGTTACACGAGAAGCAATCTGAGCGGTCCGTCGACCGGAGACGTGTTTCCCAAGAGGTCGTTTAGCGAGTGAACAGCAGTGTGCGCGACTTTCAGGAGTGTGCCTGGAAAGTGCCAGAATCACCAGGAGCATCTGTGCAAAAGCTGCTGCCTCTGTGACCGCATTGAGGCACGTTCGCGTGTCTGCGAGTATATAGACGGCTCTTTCGCGTTCACTCCGAGGGAAACGGTCCGCTATTGCTTCTGTGCGCACAGACGCGATTCCCTTGTCTCTTGCGAACACAGGGAACTCTGTGCATCCAAATCTACAGGCTAAGGACGCGTCTGCATATGTTTTGGTGAACAATCGAGTGTGCGTGTTCTGACAGCTGCCTCTATGCAGACGTCTCCACAGAGCCACTTCTGAATGCCCCGCAGCCCAGGACTGAATGGATACACTAACAAGTGCACCGGTGTGAGCAACCACATATGCAGAAGGACGTCTTTCATCTCACAGAAGCGCGAACGTCTTGGCGTTCAAGCACATGGCAGAAACAAGGTGTGAACAGATGAGCTGCTGCTATTTTCTCCGTTCGGCATGCTTCGTTGTAGCTCTCTTGCCGGTCGCCGGCTTAGCGGCTTGCTTTGCGCGACTAGCTCTGGGGAGAGAAGGAGATAGCGCCGGAAACCTCGCCTTTTGCCTTCTTCGGCGCTGGAACCTGGTTGCTGCGCCTTCTCTTTGTCCATGTGCACACACACGATTCCTCAGCGAAAACCATGCAGAAACCTTTCCACGAGCACCCAGGGATGTGCACCCAGCACCACGTGCACGCACACGCAGCTAGAGAAAAGCACCTACCTTTTCACACACTGAAGCCTAAGCAAACGCGTGGCCACACACACGCACACATCCGCAAGCGCGCCTACTCCCATCTATTGAGGGAAAGACGGACGAGCAACGTCCTGACAGGCTTGAGGGGAAAAACGTCCGTTGACGGTTGGCGTACTGCACGCCCGCCTACGGGGCTGCAGGGGAATCCACATTTGGAAGGTACCTGAAGATGTGTGCCTGTTCTTGGAGCTCCGCTAGTAGGGTAGCAAAGACACTCGTAGGCAGTACTGAATGCTGCTCCGTGCTACTTCTCCTCCGCTGGCAAATGCTTCACAGTCGCCCGAGGAAAGACGTTTAACAATCGATCTCCAAGAGGAACGAAACACATGATGCCATAAGGCGAAAGAATAGCAGGGCATCTCTTCACAGGCTTGTCCCTGATCTATAGCTGAGGGCAAACACTTGTGTGCTTGTGGGAGAGCCTGTGTCTTTCCTGGAAGCGTTTGGGAGTTTTGCTCAGACGCGTGTTTCCTCAAGTTCAAGAATCAAGATCTAGGATACCTGCAGACAGGTGCCTGTTTGTGTGGAGACAGTCTGTTTGAAACTGTGTTCCTCAGCGCCCGCTCTTTCTCCCCGTCGCTCCACACGCCTGGGAGTCCCTTTCTTTCTCTCCACAAGCACGTGTGTTGACTTCGTCGCACATGTGCATCTGCACAAGCGTTGAGCTCAGCAGAGCGTGTCTCTTGACACTTGATGTGCGTTGGCTGTGTCTGCCTGCTCCAGTGAAGAGAGAAACGGGAAATCATCTTGGTAGAGGCAACAAAGCAAAAGCGAGGCAGGATTGACATCTGCTCAACAGAGACGGATTCCCTGCGCTGACACAGTTCACAGTTACACGAGAAGCAATCTGAGCGGTCCGTCGACCGGAGACGTGTTTCCCAAGAGGTCGTTTAGCGAGTGAACAGCAGTGTGCGCGACTTTCAGGAGTGTGCCTGGAAAGTGCCAGAATCACCAGGAGCATCTGTGCAAAAGCTGCTGCCTCTGTGACCGCATTGAGGCACGTTCGCGTGTCTGCGAGTATATAGACGGCTCTTTCGCGTTCACTCCGAGGGAAACGGTCCGCTATTGCTTCTGTGCGCACAGACGCGATTCCCTTGTCTCTTGCGAACACAGGGAACTCTGTGCATCCAAATCTACAGGCTAAGGACGCGTCTGCATATGTTTTGGTGAACAATCGAGTGTGCGTGTTCTGACAGCTGCCTCTATGCAGACGTCTCCACAGAGCCACTTCTGAATGCCCCGCAGCCCAGGACTGAATGGATACACTAACAAGTGCACCGGTGTGAGCAACCACATATGCAGAAGGACGTCTTTCATCTCACAGAAGCGCGAACGTCTTGGCGTTCAAGCACATGGCAGAAACAAGGTGTGAACAGATGAGCTGCTGCTATTTTCTCCGTTCGGCATGCTTCGTTGTAGCTCTCTTGCCGGTCGCCGGCTTAGCGGCTTGCTTTGCGCGACTAGCTCTGGGGAGAGAAGGAGATAGCGCCGGAAACCTCGCCTTTTGCCTTCTTCGGCGCTGGAACCTGGTTGCTGCGCCTTCTCTTTGTCCATGTGCACACACACGATTCCTCAGCGAAAACCATGCAGAAACCTTTCCACGAGCACCCAGGGATGTGCACCCAGCACCACGTGCACGCACACGCAGCTAGAGAAAAGCACCTACCTTTTCACACACTGATGCCTAAGCAAACGCGTGGCCACACACACGCACACATCCGCAAGCGCGCCTACTCCCATCTATTGAGGGAAAGACGGACGAGCTCTTTGGTTGCTCTTCACAGGCTTGTCCCTGATCTATAGCTGAGGGCAAACACTTGTGTGCTTGTGGGAGAGCCTGTGTCTTTCCTGGAAGCGTTTGGGAGTTTTGCTCAGACGCGTGTTTCCTCAAGTTCAAGAATCAAGATCTAGGATACCTGCAGACAGGTGCCTGTTTGTGTGGAGACAGTCTGTTTGAAACTGTGTTCCTCAGCGCCCGCTCTTTCTCCCCGTCGCTCCACACGCCTGGGAGTCCCTTTCTTTCTCTCCACAAGCACGTGTGTTGACTTCGTCGCACATGTGCATCTGCACAAGCGTTGAGCTCAGCAGAGCGTGTCTCTTGACACTTGATGTGCGTTGGCTGTGTCTGCCTGCTCCAGTGAAGAGAGAAACGGGAAATCATCTTGGTAGAGGCAACAAAGCAAAAGCGAGGCAGGATTGACATCTGCTCAACAGAGACGGATTCCCTGCGCTGACACAGTTCACAGTTACACGAGAAGCAATCTGAGCGGTCCGTCGACCGGAGACGTGTTTCCCAAGAGGTCGTTTAGCGAGTGAACAGCAGTGTGCGCGACTTTCAGGAGTGTGCCTGGAAAGTGCCAGAATCACCAGGAGCATCTGTGCAAAAGCTGCTGCCTCTGTGACCGCATTGAGGCACGTTCGCGTGTCTGCGAGTATATAGACGGCTCTTTCGCGTTCACTCCGAGGGAAACGGTCCGCTATTGCTTCTGTGCGCACAGACGCGATTCCCTTGTCTCTTGCGAACACAGGGAACTCTGTGCATCCAAATCTACAGGCTAAGGACGCGTCTGCATATGTTTTGGTGAACAATCGAGTGTGCGTGTTCTGACAGCTGCCTCTATGCAGACGTCTCCACAGAGCCACTTCTGAATGCCCCGCAGCCCAGGACTGAATGGATACACTAACAAGTGCACCGGTGTGAGCAACCACATATGCAGAAGGACGTCTTTCATCTCACAGAAGCGCGAACGTCTTGGCGTTCAAGCACATGGCAGAAACAAGGTGTGAACAGATGAGCTGCTGCTATTTTCTCCGTTCGGCATGCTTCGTTGTAGCTCTCTTGCCGGTCGCCGGCTTAGCGGCTTGCTTTGCGCGACTAGCTCTGGGGAGAGAAGGAGATAGCGCCGGAAACCTCGCCTTTTGCCTTCTTCGGCGCTGGAACCTGGTTGCTGCGCCTTCTCTTTGTCCATGTGCACACACACGATTCCTCAGCGAAAACCATGCAGAAACCTTTCCACGAGCACCCAGGGATGTGCACCCAGCACCACGTGCACGCACACGCAGCTAGAGAAAAGCACCTACCTTTTCACACACTGATGCCTAAGCAAACGCGTGGCCACACACACGCACACATCCGCAAGCGCGCCTACTCCCATCTATTGAGGGAAAGACGGACGAGCTCTTTGGTTGCTCTTCACAGGCTTGTCCCTGATCTATAGCTGAGGGCAAACACTTGTGTGCTTGTGGGAGAGCCTGTGTCTTTCCTGGAAGCGTTTGGGAGTTTTGCTCAGACGCGTGTTTCCTCAAGTTCAAGAATCAAGATCTAGGATACCTGCAGACAGGTGCCTGTTTGTGTGGAGACAGTCTGTTTGAAACTGTGTTCCTCAGCGCCCGCTCTTTCTCCCCGTCGCTCCACACGCCTGGGAGTCCCTTTCTTTCTCTCCACAAGCACGTGTGTTGACTTCGTCGCACATGTGCATCTGCACAAGCGTTGAGCTCAGCAGAGCGTGTCTCTTGACACTTGATGTGCGTTGGCTGTGTCTGCCTGCTCCAGTGAAGAGAGAAACGGGAAATCATCTTGGTAGAGGCAACAAAGCAAAAGCGAGGCAGGATTGACATCTGCTCAACAGAGACGGATTCCCTGCGCTGACACAGTTCACAGTTACACGAGAAGCAATCTGAGCGGTCCGTCGACCGGAGACGTGTTTCCCAAGAGGTCGTTTAGCGAGTGAACAGCAGTGTGCGCGACTTTCAGGAGTGTGCCTGGAAAGTGCCAGAATCACCAGGAGCATCTGTGCAAAAGCTGCTGCCTCTGTGACCGCATTGAGGCACGTTCGCGTGTCTGCGAGTATATAGACGGCTCTTTCGCGTTCACTCCGAGGGAAACGGTCCGCTATTGCTTCTGTGCGCACAGACGCGATTCCCTTGTCTCTTGCGAACACAGGGAACTCTGTGCATCCAAATCTACAGGCTAAGGACGCGTCTGCATATGTTTTGGTGAACAATCGAGTGTGCGTGTTCTGACAGCTGCCTCTATGCAGACGTCTCCACAGAGCCACTTCTGAATGCCCCGCAGCCCAGGACTGAATGGATACACTAACAAGTGCACCGGTGTGAGCAACCACATATGCAGAAGGACGTCTTTCATCTCACAGAAGCGCGAACGTCTTGGCGTTCAAGCACATGGCAGAAACAAGGTGTGAACAGATGAGCTGCTGCTATTTTCTCCGTTCGGCATGCTTCGTTGTAGCTCTCTTGCCGGTCGCCGGCTTAGCGGCTTGCTTTGCGCGACTAGCTCTGGGGAGAGAAGGAGATAGCGCCGGAAACCTCGCCTTTTGCCTTCTTCGGCGCTGGAACCTGGTTGCTGCGCCTTCTCTTTGTCCATGTGCACACACACGATTCCTCAGCGAAAACCATGCAGAAACCTTTCCACGAGCACCCAGGGATGTGCACCCAGCACCACGTGCACGCACACGCAGCTAGAGAAAAGCACCTACCTTTTCACACACTGATGCCTAAGCAAACGCGTGGCCACACACACGCACACATCCGCAAGCGCGCCTACTCCCATCTATTGAGGGAAAGACGGACGAGCTCTTTGGTTGCTCTTCACAGGCTTGTCCCTGATCTATAGCTGAGGGCAAACACTTGTGTGCTTGTGGGAGAGCCTGTGTCTTTCCTGGAAGCGTTTGGGAGTTTTGCTCAGACGCGTGTTTCCTCAAGTTCAAGAATCAAGATCTAGGATACCTGCAGACAGGTGCCTGTTTGTGTGGAGACAGTCTGTTTGAAACTGTGTTCCTCAGCGCCCGCTCTTTCTCCCCGTCGCTCCACACGCCTGGGAGTCCCTTTCTTTCTCTCCACAAGCACGTGTGTTGACTTCGTCGCACATGTGCATCTGCACAAGCGTTGAGCTCAGCAGAGCGTGTCTCTTGACACTTGATGTGCGTTGGCTGTGTCTGCCTGCTCCAGTGAAGAGAGAAACGGGAAATCATCTTGGTAGAGGCAACAAAGCAAAAGCGAGGCAGGATTGACATCTGCTCAACAGAGACGGATTCCCTGCGCTGACACAGTTCACAGTTACACGAGAAGCAATCTGAGCGGTCCGTCGACCGGAGACGTGTTTCCCAAGAGGTCGTTTAGCGAGTGAACAGCAGTGTGCGCGACTTTCAGGAGTGTGCCTGGAAAGTGCCAGAATCACCAGGAGCATCTGTGCAAAAGCTGCTGCCTCTGTGACCGCATTGAGGCACGTTCGCGTGTCTGCGAGTATATAGACGGCTCTTTCGCGTTCACTCCGAGGGAAACGGTCCGCTATTGCTTCTGTGCGCACAGACGCGATTCCCTTGTCTCTTGCGAACACAGGGAACTCTGTGCATCCAAATCTACAGGCTAAGGACGCGTCTGCATATGTTTTGGTGAACAATCGAGTGTGCGTGTTCTGACAGCTGCCTCTATGCAGACGTCTCCACAGAGCCACTTCTGAATGCCCCGCAGCCCAGGACTGAATGGATACACTAACAAGTGCACCGGTGTGAGCAACCACATATGCAGAAGGACGTCTTTCATCTCACAGAAGCGCGAACGTCTTGGCGTTCAAGCACATGGCAGAAACAAGGTGTGAACAGATGAGCTGCTGCTATTTTCTCCGTTCGGCATGCTTCGTTGTAGCTCTCTTGCCGGTCGCCGGCTTAGCGGCTTGCTTTGCGCGACTAGCTCTGGGGAGAGAAGGAGATAGCGCCGGAAACCTCGCCTTTTGCCTTCTTCGGCGCTGGAACCTGGTTGCTGCGCCTTCTCTTTGTCCATGTGCACACACACGATTCCTCAGCGAAAACCATGCAGAAACCTTTCCACGAGCACCCAGGGATGTGCACCCAGCACCACGTGCACGCACACGCAGCTAGAGAAAAGCACCTACCTTTTCACACACTGATGCCTAAGCAAACGCGTGGCCACACACACGCACACATCCGCAAGCGCGCCTACTCCCATCTATTGAGGGAAAGACGGACGAGCTCTTTGGTTGCTCTTCACAGGCTTGTCCCTGATCTATAGCTGAGGGCAAACACTTGTGTGCTTGTGGGAGAGCCTGTGTCTTTCCTGGAAGCGTTTGGGAGTTTTGCTCAGACGCGTGTTTCCTCAAGTTCAAGAATCAAGATCTAGGATACCTGCAGACAGGTGCCTGTTTGTGTGGAGACAGTCTGTTTGAAACTGTGTTCCTCAGCGCCCGCTCTTTCTCCCCGTCGCTCCACACGCCTGGGAGTCCCTTTCTTTCTCTCCACAAGCACGTGTGTTGACTTCGTCGCACATGTGCATCTGCACAAGCGTTGAGCTCAGCAGAGCGTGTCTCTTGACACTTGATGTGCGTTGGCTGTGTCTGCCTGCTCCAGTGAAGAGAGAAACGGGAAATCATCTTGGTAGAGGCAACAAAGCAAAAGCGAGGCAGGATTGACATCTGCTCAACAGAGACGGATTCCCTGCGCTGACACAGTTCACAGTTACACGAGAAGCAATCTGAGCGGTCCGTCGACCGGAGACGTGTTTCCCAAGAGGTCGTTTAGCGAGTGAACAGCAGTGTGCGCGACTTTCAGGAGTGTGCCTGGAAAGTGCCAGAATCACCAGGAGCATCTGTGCAAAAGCTGCTGCCTCTGTGACCGCATTGAGGCACGTTCGCGTGTCTGCGAGTATATAGACGGCTCTTTCGCGTTCACTCCGAGGGAAACGGTCCGCTATTGCTTCTGTGCGCACAGACGCGATTCCCTTGTCTCTTGCGAACACAGGGAACTCTGTGCATCCAAATCTACAGGCTAAGGACGCGTCTGCATATGTTTTGGTGAACAATCGAGTGTGCGTGTTCTGACAGCTGCCTCTATGCAGACGTCTCCACAGAGCCACTTCTGAATGCCCCGCAGCCCAGGACTGAATGGATACACTAACAAGTGCACCGGTGTGAGCAACCACATATGCAGAAGGACGTCTTTCATCTCACAGAAGCGCGAACGTCTTGGCGTTCAAGCACATGGCAGAAACAAGGTGTGAACAGATGAGCTGCTGCTATTTTCTCCGTTCGGCATGCTTCGTTGTAGCTCTCTTGCCGGTCGCCGGCTTAGCGGCTTGCTTTGCGCGACTAGCTCTGGGGAGAGAAGGAGATAGCGCCGGAAACCTCGCCTTTTGCCTTCTTCGGCGCTGGAACCTGGTTGCTGCGCCTTCTCTTTGTCCATGTGCACACACACGATTCCTCAGCGAAAACCATGCAGAAACCTTTCCACGAGCACCCAGGGATGTGCACCCAGCACCACGTGCACGCACACGCAGCTAGAGAAAAGCACCTACCTTTTCACACACTGAAGCCTAAGCAAACGCGTGGCCACACACACGCACACATCCGCAAGCGCGCCTACTCCCATCTATTGAGGGAAAGACGGACGAGCAACGTCCTGACAGGCTTGAGGGGAAAAACGTCCGTTGACGGTTGGCGTACTGCACGCCCGCCTACGGGGCTGCAGGGGAATCCACATTTGGAAGGTACCTGAAGATGTGTGCCTGTTCTTGGAGCTCCGCTAGTAGGGTAGCAAAGACACTCGTAGGCAGTACTGAATGCTGCTCCGTGCTACTTCTCCTCCGCTGGCAAATGCTTCAGTGTCGCCCGAGGAAAGACGTTTAACAATCGATCTCCAAGAGGAACGAAACACATGATGCCATAAGGCGAAAGAATAGCAGGGCATCTCTTCACAGGCTTGTCCCTGATCTATAGCTGAGGGCAAACACTTGTGTGCTTGTGGGAGAGCCTGTGTCTTTCCTGGAAGCGTCTGGGAGTTTTGCTCAGACGCGTGTTTCCTCAAGTTCAAGAATCAAGATCTAGGATACCTGCAGACAGGTGCCTGTTTGTGTGGAGACAGTCTGTTTGAAACTGTGTTCCTCAGCGCCCGCTCTTTCTCCCCGTCGCTCCACACGCCTGGGAGTCCCTTTCTTTCTCTCCACAAGCACGTGTGTTGACTTCGTCGCACATGTGCATCTGCACAAGCGTTGAGCTCAGCAGAGCGTGTCTCTTGACACTTGATGTGCGTTGGCTGTGTCTGCCTGCTCCAGTGAAGAGAGAAACGGGAAATCATCTTGGTAGAGGCAACAAAGCAAAAGCGAGGCAGGATTGACATCTGCTCAACAGAGACGGATTCCCTGCGCTGACACAGTTCACAGTTACACGAGAAGCAATCTGAGCGGTCCGTCGACCGGAGACGTGTTTCCCAAGAGGTCGTTTAGCGAGTGAACAGCAGTGTGCGCGACTTTCAGGAGTGTGCCTGGAAAGTGCCAGAATCACCAGGAGCATCTGTGCAAAAGCTGCTGCCTCTGTGACCGCATTGAGGCACGTTCGCGTGTCTGCGAGTATATAGACGGCTCTTTCGCGTTCACTCCGAGGGAAACGGTCCGCTATTGCTTCTGTGCGCACAGACGCGATTCCCTTGTCTCTTGCGAACACAGGGAACTCTGTGCATCCAAATCTACAGGCTAAGGACGCGTCTGCATATGTTTTGGTGAACAATCGAGTGTGCGTGTTCTGACAGCTGCCTCTATGCAGACGTCTCCACAGAGCCACTTCTGAATGCCCCGCAGCCCAGGACTGAATGGATACACTAACAAGTGCACCGGTGTGAGCAACCACATATGCAGAAGGACGTCTTTCATCTCACAGAAGCGCGAACGTCTTGGCGTTCAAGCACATGGCAGAAACAAGGTGTGAACAGATGAGCTGCTGCTATTTTCTCCGTTCGGCATGCTTCGTTGTAGCTCTCTTGCCGGTCGCCGGCTTAGCGGCTTGCTTTGCGCGACTAGCTCTGGGGAGAGAAGGAGATAGCGCCGGAAACCTCGCCTTTTGCCTTCTTCGGCGCTGGAACCTGGTTGCTGCGCCTTCTCTTTGTCCATGTGCACACACACGATTCCTCAGCGAAAACCATGCAGAAACCTTTCCACGAGCACCCAGGGATGTGCACCCAGCACCACGTGCACGCACACGCAGCTAGAGAAAAGCACCTACCTTTTCACACACTGAAGCCTAAGCAAACGCGTGGCCACACACACGCACACATCCGCAAGCGCGCCTACTCCCATCTATTGAGGGAAAGACGGACGAGCAACGTCCTGACAGGCTTGAGGGGAAAAACGTCCGTTGACGGTTGGCGTACTGCACGCCCGCCTACGGGGCTGCAGGGGAATCCACATTTGGAAGGTACCTGAAGATGTGTGCCTGTTCTTGGAGCTCCGCTAGTAGGGTAGCAAAGACACTCGTAGGCAGTACTGAATGCTGCTCCGTGCTACTTCTCCTCCGCTGGCAAATGCTTCACAGTCGCCCTAGGAAAGACGTTTAACAATCGATCTCCAAGAGGAACGAAACACATGATGCCATAAGGCGAAAGAATAGCAGGGCATCTCTTCACAGGCTTGTCCCTGATCTATAGCTGAGGGCAAACACTTGTGTGCTTGTGGGAGAGCCTGTGTCTTTCCTGGAAGCGTTTGGGAGTTTTGCTCAGACGCGTGTTTCCTCAAGTTCAAGAATCAAGATCTAGGATACCTGCAGACAGGTGCCTGTTTGTGTGGAGACAGTCTGTTTGAAACTGTGTTCCTCAGCGCCCGCTCTTTCTCCCCGTCGCTCCACACGCCTGGGAGTCCCTTTCTTTCTCTCCACAAGCACGTGTGTTGACTTCGTCGCACATGTGCATCTGCACAAGCGTTGAGCTCAGCAGAGCGTGTCTCTTGACACTTGATGTGCGTTGGCTGTGTCTGCCTGCTCCAGTGAAGAGAGAAACGGGAAATCATCTTGGTAGAGGCAACAAAGCAAAAGCGAGGCAGGATTGACATCTGCTCAACAGAGACGGATTCCCTGCGCTGACACAGTTCACAGTTACACGAGAAGCAATCTGAGCGGTCCGTCGACCGGAGACGTGTTTCCCAAGAGGTCGTTTAGCGAGTGAACAGCAGTGTGCGCGACTTTCAGGAGTGTGCCTGGAAAGTGCCAGAATCACCAGGAGCATCTGTGCAAAAGCTGCTGCCTCTGTGACCGCATTGAGGCACGTTCGCGTGTCTGCGAGTATATAGACGGCTCTTTCGCGTTCACTCCGAGGGAAACGGTCCGCTATTGCTTCTGTGCGCACAGACGCGATTCCCTTGTCTCTTGCGAACACAGGGAACTCTGTGCATCCAAATCTACAGGCTAAGGACGCGTCTGCATATGTTTTGGTGAACAATCGAGTGTGCGTGTTCTGACAGCTGCCTCTATGCAGACGTCTCCACAGAGCCACTTCTGAATGCCCCGCAGCCCAGGACTGAATGGATACACTAACAAGTGCACCGGTGTGAGCAACCACATATGCAGAAGGACGTCTTTCATCTCACAGAAGCGCGAACGTCTTGGCGTTCAAGCACATGGCAGAAACAAGGTGTGAACAGATGAGCTGCTGCTATTTTCTCCGTTCGGCATGCTTCGTTGTAGCTCTCTTGCCGGTCGCCGGCTTAGCGGCTTGCTTTGCGCGACTAGCTCTGGGGAGAGAAGGAGATAGCGCCGGAAACCTCGCCTTTTGCCTTCTTCGGCGCTGGAACCTGGTTGCTGCGCCTTCTCTTTGTCCATGTGCACACACACGATTCCTCAGCGAAAACCATGCAGAAACCTTTCCACGAGCACCCAGGGATGTGCACCCAGCACCACGTGCACGCACACGCAGCTAGAGAAAAGCACCTACCTTTTCACACACTGATGCCTAAGCAAACGCGTGGCCACACACACGCACACATCCGCAAGCGCGCCTACTCCCATCTATTGAGGGAAAGACGGACGAGCTCTTTGGTTGCTCTTCACAGGCTTGTCCCTGATCTATAGCTGAGGGCAAACACTTGTGTGCTTGTGGGAGAGCCTGTGTCTTTCCTGGAAGCGTTTGGGAGTTTTGCTCAGACGCGTGTTTCCTCAAGTTCAAGAATCAAGATCTAGGATACCTGCAGACAGGTGCCTGTTTGTGTGGAGACAGTCTGTTTGAAACTGTGTTCCTCAGCGCCCGCTCTTTCTCCCCGTCGCTCCACACGCCTGGGAGTCCCTTTCTTTCTCTCCACAAGCACGTGTGTTGACTTCGTCGCACATGTGCATCTGCACAAGCGTTGAGCTCAGCAGAGCGTGTCTCTTGACACTTGATGTGCGTTGGCTGTGTCTGCCTGCTCCAGTGAAGAGAGAAACGGGAAATCATCTTGGTAGAGGCAACAAAGCAAAAGCGAGGCAGGATTGACATCTGCTCAACAGAGACGGATTCCCTGCGCTGACACAGTTCACAGTTACACGAGAAGCAATCTGAGCGGTCCGTCGACCGGAGACGTGTTTCCCAAGAGGTCGTTTAGCGAGTGAACAGCAGTGTGCGCGACTTTCAGGAGTGTGCCTGGAAAGTGCCAGAATCACCAGGAGCATCTGTGCAAAAGCTGCTGCCTCTGTGACCGCATTGAGGCACGTTCGCGTGTCTGCGAGTATATAGACGGCTCTTTCGCGTTCACTCCGAGGGAAACGGTCCGCTATTGCTTCTGTGCGCACAGACGCGATTCCCTTGTCTCTTGCGAACACAGGGAACTCTGTGCATCCAAATCTACAGGCTAAGGACGCGTCTGCATATGTTTTGGTGAACAATCGAGTGTGCGTGTTCTGACAGCTGCCTCTATGCAGACGTCTCCACAGAGCCACTTCTGAATGCCCCGCAGCCCAGGACTGAATGGATACACTAACAAGTGCACCGGTGTGAGCAACCACATATGCAGAAGGACGTCTTTCATCTCACAGAAGCGCGAACGTCTTGGCGTTCAAGCACATGGCAGAAACAAGGTGTGAACAGATGAGCTGCTGCTATTTTCTCCGTTCGGCATGCTTCGTTGTAGCTCTCTTGCCGGTCGCCGGCTTAGCGGCTTGCTTTGCGCGACTAGCTCTGGGGAGAGAAGGAGATAGCGCCGGAAACCTCGCCTTTTGCCTTCTTCGGCGCTGGAACCTGGTTGCTGCGCCTTCTCTTTGTCCATGTGCACACACACGATTCCTCAGCGAAAACCATGCAGAAACCTTTCCACGAGCACCCAGGGATGTGCACCCAGCACCACGTGCACGCACACGCAGCTAGAGAAAAGCACCTACCTTTTCACACACTGATGCCTAAGCAAACGCGTGGCCACACACACGCACACATCCGCAAGCGCGCCTACTCCCATCTATTGAGGGAAAGACGGACGAGCTCTTTGGTTGCTCTTCACAGGCTTGTCCCTGATCTATAGCTGAGGGCAAACACTTGTGTGCTTGTGGGAGAGCCTGTGTCTTTCCTGGAAGCGTTTGGGAGTTTTGCTCAGACGCGTGTTTCCTCAAGTTCAAGAATCAAGATCTAGGATACCTGCAGACAGGTGCCTGTTTGTGTGGAGACAGTCTGTTTGAAACTGTGTTCCTCAGCGCCCGCTCTTTCTCCCCGTCGCTCCACACGCCTGGGAGTCCCTTTCTTTCTCTCCACAAGCACGTGTGTTGACTTCGTCGCACATGTGCATCTGCACAAGCGTTGAGCTCAGCAGAGCGTGTCTCTTGACACTTGATGTGCGTTGGCTGTGTCTGCCTGCTCCAGTGAAGAGAGAAACGGGAAATCATCTTGGTAGAGGCAACAAAGCAAAAGCGAGGCAGGATTGACATCTGCTCAACAGAGACGGATTCCCTGCGCTGACACAGTTCACAGTTACACGAGAAGCAATCTGAGCGGTCCGTCGACCGGAGACGTGTTTCCCAAGAGGTCGTTTAGCGAGTGAACAGCAGTGTGCGCGACTTTCAGGAGTGTGCCTGGAAAGTGCCAGAATCACCAGGAGCATCTGTGCAAAAGCTGCTGCCTCTGTGACCGCATTGAGGCACGTTCGCGTGTCTGCGAGTATATAGACGGCTCTTTCGCGTTCACTCCGAGGGAAACGGTCCGCTATTGCTTCTGTGCGCACAGACGCGATTCCCTTGTCTCTTGCGAACACAGGGAACTCTGTGCATCCAAATCTACAGGCTAAGGACGCGTCTGCATATGTTTTGGTGAACAATCGAGTGTGCGTGTTCTGACAGCTGCCTCTATGCAGACGTCTCCACAGAGCCACTTCTGAATGCCCCGCAGCCCAGGACTGAATGGATACACTAACAAGTGCACCGGTGTGAGCAACCACATATGCAGAAGGACGTCTTTCATCTCACAGAAGCGCGAACGTCTTGGCGTTCAAGCACATGGCAGAAACAAGGTGTGAACAGATGAGCTGCTGCTATTTTCTCCGTTCGGCATGCTTCGTTGTAGCTCTCTTGCCGGTCGCCGGCTTAGCGGCTTGCTTTGCGCGACTAGCTCTGGGGAGAGAAGGAGATAGCGCCGGAAACCTCGCCTTTTGCCTTCTTCGGCGCTGGAACCTGGTTGCTGCGCCTTCTCTTTGTCCATGTGCACACACACGATTCCTCAGCGAAAACCATGCAGAAACCTTTCCACGAGCACCCAGGGATGTGCACCCAGCACCACGTGCACGCACACGCAGCTAGAGAAAAGCACCTACCTTTTCACACACTGATGCCTAAGCAAACGCGTGGCCACACACACGCACACATCCGCAAGCGCGCCTACTCCCATCTATTGAGGGAAAGACGGACGAGCTCTTTGGTTGCTCTTCACAGGCTTGTCCCTGATCTATAGCTGAGGGCAAACACTTGTGTGCTTGTGGGAGAGCCTGTGTCTTTCCTGGAAGCGTTTGGGAGTTTTGCTCAGACGCGTGTTTCCTCAAGTTCAAGAATCAAGATCTAGGATACCTGCAGACAGGTGCCTGTTTGTGTGGAGACAGTCTGTTTGAAACTGTGTTCCTCAGCGCCCGCTCTTTCTCCCCGTCGCTCCACACGCCTGGGAGTCCCTTTCTTTCTCTCCACAAGCACGTGTGTTGACTTCGTCGCACATGTGCATCTGCACAAGCGTTGAGCTCAGCAGAGCGTGTCTCTTGACACTTGATGTGCGTTGGCTGTGTCTGCCTGCTCCAGTGAAGAGAGAAACGGGAAATCATCTTGGTAGAGGCAACAAAGCAAAAGCGAGGCAGGATTGACATCTGCTCAACAGAGACGGATTCCCTGCGCTGACACAGTTCACAGTTACACGAGAAGCAATCTGAGCGGTCCGTCGACCGGAGACGTGTTTCCCAAGAGGTCGTTTAGCGAGTGAACAGCAGTGTGCGCGACTTTCAGGAGTGTGCCTGGAAAGTGCCAGAATCACCAGGAGCATCTGTGCAAAAGCTGCTGCCTCTGTGACCGCATTGAGGCACGTTCGCGTGTCTGCGAGTATATAGACGGCTCTTTCGCGTTCACTCCGAGGGAAACGGTCCGCTATTGCTTCTGTGCGCACAGACGCGATTCCCTTGTCTCTTGCGAACACAGGGAACTCTGTGCATCCAAATCTACAGGCTAAGGACGCGTCTGCATATGTTTTGGTGAACAATCGAGTGTGCGTGTTCTGACAGCTGCCTCTATGCAGACGTCTCCACAGAGCCACTTCTGAATGCCCCGCAGCCCAGGACTGAATGGATACACTAACAAGTGCACCGGTGTGAGCAACCACATATGCAGAAGGACGTCTTTCATCTCACAGAAGCGCGAACGTCTTGGCGTTCAAGCACATGGCAGAAACAAGGTGTGAACAGATGAGCTGCTGCTATTTTCTCCGTTCGGCATGCTTCGTTGTAGCTCTCTTGCCGGTCGCCGGCTTAGCGGCTTGCTTTGCGCGACTAGCTCTGGGGAGAGAAGGAGATAGCGCCGGAAACCTCGCCTTTTGCCTTCTTCGGCGCTGGAACCTGGTTGCTGCGCCTTCTCTTTGTCCATGTGCACACACACGATTCCTCAGCGAAAACCATGCAGAAACCTTTCCACGAGCACCCAGGGATGTGCACCCAGCACCACGTGCACGCACACGCAGCTAGAGAAAAGCACCTACCTTTTCACACACTGATGCCTAAGCAAACGCGTGGCCACACACACGCACACATCCGCAAGCGCGCCTACTCCCATCTATTGAGGGAAAGACGGACGAGCTCTTTGGTTGCTCTTCACAGGCTTGTCCCTGATCTATAGCTGAGGGCAAACACTTGTGTGCTTGTGGGAGAGCCTGTGTCTTTCCTGGAAGCGTTTGGGAGTTTTGCTCAGACGCGTGTTTCCTCAAGTTCAAGAATCAAGATCTAGGATACCTGCAGACAGGTGCCTGTTTGTGTGGAGACAGTCTGTTTGAAACTGTGTTCCTCAGCGCCCGCTCTTTCTCCCCGTCGCTCCACACGCCTGGGAGTCCCTTTCTTTCTCTCCACAAGCACGTGTGTTGACTTCGTCGCACATGTGCATCTGCACAAGCGTTGAGCTCAGCAGAGCGTGTCTCTTGACACTTGATGTGCGTTGGCTGTGTCTGCCTGCTCCAGTGAAGAGAGAAACGGGAAATCATCTTGGTAGAGGCAACAAAGCAAAAGCGAGGCAGGATTGACATCTGCTCAACAGAGACGGATTCCCTGCGCTGACACAGTTCACAGTTACACGAGAAGCAATCTGAGCGGTCCGTCGACCGGAGACGTGTTTCCCAAGAGGTCGTTTAGCGAGTGAACAGCAGTGTGCGCGACTTTCAGGAGTGTGCCTGGAAAGTGCCAGAATCACCAGGAGCATCTGTGCAAAAGCTGCTGCCTCTGTGACCGCATTGAGGCACGTTCGCGTGTCTGCGAGTATATAGACGGCTCTTTCGCGTTCACTCCGAGGGAAACGGTCCGCTATTGCTTCTGTGCGCACAGACGCGATTCCCTTGTCTCTTGCGAACACAGGGAACTCTGTGCATCCAAATCTACAGGCTAAGGACGCGTCTGCATATGTTTTGGTGAACAATCGAGTGTGCGTGTTCTGACAGCTGCCTCTATGCAGACGTCTCCACAGAGCCACTTCTGAATGCCCCGCAGCCCAGGACTGAATGGATACACTAACAAGTGCACCGGTGTGAGCAACCACATATGCAGAAGGACGTCTTTCATCTCACAGAAGCGCGAACGTCTTGGCGTTCAAGCACATGGCAGAAACAAGGTGTGAACAGATGAGCTGCTGCTATTTTCTCCGTTCGGCATGCTTCGTTGTAGCTCTCTTGCCGGTCGCCGGCTTAGCGGCTTGCTTTGCGCGACTAGCTCTGGGGAGAGAAGGAGATAGCGCCGGAAACCTCGCCTTTTGCCTTCTTCGGCGCTGGAACCTGGTTGCTGCGCCTTCTCTTTGTCCATGTGCACACACACGATTCCTCAGCGAAAACCATGCAGAAACCTTTCCACGAGCACCCAGGGATGTGCACCCAGCACCACGTGCACGCACACGCAGCTAGAGAAAAGCACCTACCTTTTCACACACTGATGCCTAAGCAAACGCGTGGCCACACACACGCACACATCCGCAAGCGCGCCTACTCCCATCTATTGAGGGAAAGACGGACGAGCTCTTTGGTTGCTCTTCACAGGCTTGTCCCTGATCTATAGCTGAGGGCAAACACTTGTGTGCTTGTGGGAGAGCCTGTGTCTTTCCTGGAAGCGTTTGGGAGTTTTGCTCAGACGCGTGTTTCCTCAAGTTCAAGAATCAAGATCTAGGATACCTGCAGACAGGTGCCTGTTTGTGTGGAGACAGTCTGTTTGAAACTGTGTTCCTCAGCGCCCGCTCTTTCTCCCCGTCGCTCCACACGCCTGGGAGTCCCTTTCTTTCTCTCCACAAGCACGTGTGTTGACTTCGTCGCACATGTGCATCTGCACAAGCGTTGAGCTCAGCAGAGCGTGTCTCTTGACACTTGATGTGCGTTGGCTGTGTCTGCCTGCTCCAGTGAAGAGAGAAACGGGAAATCATCTTGGTAGAGGCAACAAAGCAAAAGCGAGGCAGGATTGACATCTGCTCAACAGAGACGGATTCCCTGCGCTGACACAGTTCACAGTTACACGAGAAGCAATCTGAGCGGTCCGTCGACCGGAGACGTGTTTCCCAAGAGGTCGTTTAGCGAGTGAACAGCAGTGTGCGCGACTTTCAGGAGTGTGCCTGGAAAGTGCCAGAATCACCAGGAGCATCTGTGCAAAAGCTGCTGCCTCTGTGACCGCATTGAGGCACGTTCGCGTGTCTGCGAGTATATAGACGGCTCTTTCGCGTTCACTCCGAGGGAAACGGTCCGCTATTGCTTCTGTGCGCACAGACGCGATTCCCTTGTCTCTTGCGAACACAGGGAACTCTGTGCATCCAAATCTACAGGCTAAGGACGCGTCTGCATATGTTTTGGTGAACAATCGAGTGTGCGTGTTCTGACAGCTGCCTCTATGCAGACGTCTCCACAGAGCCACTTCTGAATGCCCCGCAGCCCAGGACTGAATGGATACACTAACAAGTGCACCGGTGTGAGCAACCACATATGCAGAAGGACGTCTTTCATCTCACAGAAGCGCGAACGTCTTGGCGTTCAAGCACATGGCAGAAACAAGGTGTGAACAGATGAGCTGCTGCTATTTTCTCCGTTCGGCATGCTTCGTTGTAGCTCTCTTGCCGGTCGCCGGCTTAGCGGCTTGCTTTGCGCGACTAGCTCTGGGGAGAGAAGGAGATAGCGCCGGAAACCTCGCCTTTTGCCTTCTTCGGCGCTGGAACCTGGTTGCTGCGCCTTCTCTTTGTCCATGTGCACACACACGATTCCTCAGCGAAAACCATGCAGAAACCTTTCCACGAGCACCCAGGGATGTGCACCCAGCACCACGTGCACGCACACGCAGCTAGAGAAAAGCACCTACCTTTTCACACACTGATGCCTAAGCAAACGCGTGGCCACACACACGCACACATCCGCAAGCGCGCCTACTCCCATCTATTGAGGGAAAGACGGACGAGCTCTTTGGTTGCTCTTCACAGGCTTGTCCCTGATCTATAGCTGAGGGCAAACACTTGTGTGCTTGTGGGAGAGCCTGTGTCTTTCCTGGAAGCGTTTGGGAGTTTTGCTCAGACGCGTGTTTCCTCAAGTTCAAGAATCAAGATCTAGGATACCTGCAGACAGGTGCCTGTTTGTGTGGAGACAGTCTGTTTGAAACTGTGTTCCTCAGCGCCCGCTCTTTCTCCCCGTCGCTCCACACGCCTGGGAGTCCCTTTCTTTCTCTCCACAAGCACGTGTGTTGACTTCGTCGCACATGTGCATCTGCACAAGCGTTGAGCTCAGCAGAGCGTGTCTCTTGACACTTGATGTGCGTTGGCTGTGTCTGCCTGCTCCAGTGAAGAGAGAAACGGGAAATCATCTTGGTAGAGGCAACAAAGCAAAAGCGAGGCAGGATTGACATCTGCTCAACAGAGACGGATTCCCTGCGCTGACACAGTTCACAGTTACACGAGAAGCAATCTGAGCGGTCCGTCGACCGGAGACGTGTTTCCCAAGAGGTCGTTTAGCGAGTGAACAGCAGTGTGCGCGACTTTCAGGAGTGTGCCTGGAAAGTGCCAGAATCACCAGGAGCATCTGTGCAAAAGCTGCTGCCTCTGTGACCGCATTGAGGCACGTTCGCGTGTCTGCGAGTATATAGACGGCTCTTTCGCGTTCACTCCGAGGGAAACGGTCCGCTATTGCTTCTGTGCGCACAGACGCGATTCCCTTGTCTCTTGCGAACACAGGGAACTCTGTGCATCCAAATCTACAGGCTAAGGACGCGTCTGCATATGTTTTGGTGAACAATCGAGTGTGCGTGTTCTGACAGCTGCCTCTATGCAGACGTCTCCACAGAGCCACTTCTGAATGCCCCGCAGCCCAGGACTGAATGGATACACTAACAAGTGCACCGGTGTGAGCAACCACATATGCAGAAGGACGTCTTTCATCTCACAGAAGCGCGAACGTCTTGGCGTTCAAGCACATGGCAGAAACAAGGTGTGAACAGATGAGCTGCTGCTATTTTCTCCGTTCGGCATGCTTCGTTGTAGCTCTCTTGCCGGTCGCCGGCTTAGCGGCTTGCTTTGCGCGACTAGCTCTGGGGAGAGAAGGAGATAGCGCCGGAAACCTCGCCTTTTGCCTTCTTCGGCGCTGGAACCTGGTTGCTGCGCCTTCTCTTTGTCCATGTGCACACACACGATTCCTCAGCGAAAACCATGCAGAAACCTTTCCACGAGCACCCAGGGATGTGCACCCAGCACCACGTGCACGCACACGCAGCTAGAGAAAAGCACCTACCTTTTCACACACTGATGCCTAAGCAAACGCGTGGCCACACACACGCACACATCCGCAAGCGCGCCTACTCCCATCTATTGAGGGAAAGACGGACGAGCTCTTTGGTTGCTCTTCACAGGCTTGTCCCTGATCTATAGCTGAGGGCAAACACTTGTGTGCTTGTGGGAGAGCCTGTGTCTTTCCTGGAAGCGTTTGGGAGTTTTGCTCAGACGCGTGTTTCCTCAAGTTCAAGAATCAAGATCTAGGATACCTGCAGACAGGTGCCTGTTTGTGTGGAGACAGTCTGTTTGAAACTGTGTTCCTCAGCGCCCGCTCTTTCTCCCCGTCGCTCCACACGCCTGGGAGTCCCTTTCTTTCTCTCCACAAGCACGTGTGTTGACTTCGTCGCACATGTGCATCTGCACAAGCGTTGAGCTCAGCAGAGCGTGTCTCTTGACACTTGATGTGCGTTGGCTGTGTCTGCCTGCTCCAGTGAAGAGAGAAACGGGAAATCATCTTGGTAGAGGCAACAAAGCAAAAGCGAGGCAGGATTGACATCTGCTCAACAGAGACGGATTCCCTGCGCTGACACAGTTCACAGTTACACGAGAAGCAATCTGAGCGGTCCGTCGACCGGAGACGTGTTTCCCAAGAGGTCGTTTAGCGAGTGAACAGCAGTGTGCGCGACTTTCAGGAGTGTGCCTGGAAAGTGCCAGAATCACCAGGAGCATCTGTGCAAAAGCTGCTGCCTCTGTGACCGCATTGAGGCACGTTCGCGTGTCTGCGAGTATATAGACGGCTCTTTCGCGTTCACTCCGAGGGAAACGGTCCGCTATTGCTTCTGTGCGCACAGACGCGATTCCCTTGTCTCTTGCGAACACAGGGAACTCTGTGCATCCAAATCTACAGGCTAAGGACGCGTCTGCATATGTTTTGGTGAACAATCGTAGTGTGCGTGTTCTGACAGCTGCCTCTATGCAGACGTCTCCACAGAGCCACTTCTGAATGCCCCGCAGCCCAGGACTGAATGGATACACTAACAAGTGCACCGGTGTGAGCAACCACATATGCAGAAGGACGTCTTTCATCTCACAGAAGCGCGAACGTCTTGGCGTTCAAGCACATGGCAGAAACAAGGTGTGAACAGATGAGCTGCTGCTATTTTCTCCGTTCGGCATGCTTCGTTGTAGCTCTCTTGCCGGTCGCCGGCTTAGCGGCTTGCTTTGCGCGACTAGCTCTGGGGAGAGAAGGAGATAGCGCCGGAAACCTCGCCTTTTGCCTTCTTCGGCGCTGGAACCTGGTTGCTGCGCCTTCTCTTTGTCCATGTGCACACACACGATTCCTCAGCGAAAACCATGCAGAAACCTTTCCACGAGCACCCAGGGATGTGCACCCAGCACCACGTGCACGCACACGCAGCTAGAGAAAAGCACCTACCTTTTCACACACTGATGCCTAAGCAAACGCGTGGCCACACACACGCACACATCCGCAAGCGCGCCTACTCCCATCTATTGAGGGAAAGACGGACGAGCTCTTTGGTTGCTCTTCACAGGCTTGTCCCTGATCTATAGCTGAGGGCAAACACTTGTGTGCTTGTGGGAGAGCCTGTGTCTTTCCTGGAAGCGTTTGGGAGTTTTGCTCAGACGCGTGTTTCCTCAAGTTCAAGAATCAAGATCTAGGATACCTGCAGACAGGTGCCTGTTTGTGTGGAGACAGTCTGTTTGAAACTGTGTTCCTCAGCGCCCGCTCTTTCTCCCCGTCGCTCCACACGCCTGGGAGTCCCTTTCTTTCTCTCCACAAGCACGTGTGTTGACTTCGTCGCACATGTGCATCTGCACAAGCGTTGAGCTCAGCAGAGCGTGTCTCTTGACACTTGATGTGCGTTGGCTGTGTCTGCCTGCTCCAGTGAAGAGAGAAACGGGAAATCATCTTGGTAGAGGCAACAAAGCAAAAGCGAGGCAGGATTGACATCTGCTCAACAGAGACGGATTCCCTGCGCTGACACAGTTCACAGTTACACGAGAAGCAATCTGAGCGGTCCGTCGACCGGAGACGTGTTTCCCAAGAGGTCGTTTAGCGAGTGAACAGCAGTGTGCGCGACTTTCAGGAGTGTGCCTGGAAAGTGCCAGAATCACCAGGAGCATCTGTGCAAAAGCTGCTGCCTCTGTGACCGCATTGAGGCACGTTCGCGTGTCTGCGAGTATATAGACGGCTCTTTCGCGTTCACTCCGAGGGAAACGGTCCGCTATTGCTTCTGTGCGCACAGACGCGATTCCCTTGTCTCTTGCGAACACAGGGAACTCTGTGCATCCAAATCTACAGGCTAAGGACGCGTCTGCATATGTTTTGGTGAACAATCGAGTGTGCGTGTTCTGACAGCTGCCTCTATGCAGACGTCTCCACAGAGCCACTTCTGAATGCCCCGCAGCCCAGGACTGAATGGATACACTAACAAGTGCACCGGTGTGAGCAACCACATATGCAGAAGGACGTCTTTCATCTCACAGAAGCGCGAACGTCTTGGCGTTCAAGCACATGGCAGAAACAAGGTGTGAACAGATGAGCTGCTGCTATTTTCTCCGTTCGGCATGCTTCGTTGTAGCTCTCTTGCCGGTCGCCGGCTTAGCGGCTTGCTTTGCGCGACTAGCTCTGGGGAGAGAAGGAGATAGCGCCGGAAACCTCGCCTTTTGCCTTCTTCGGCGCTGGAACCTGGTTGCTGCGCCTTCTCTTTGTCCATGTGCACACACACGATTCCTCAGCGAAAACCATGCAGAAACCTTTCCACGAGCACCCAGGGATGTGCACCCAGCACCACGTGCACGCACACGCAGCTAGAGAAAAGCACCTACCTTTTCACACACTGATGCCTAAGCAAACGCGTGGCCACACACACGCACACATCCGCAAGCGCGCCTACTCCCATCTATTGAGGGAAAGACGGACGAGCTCTTTGGTTGCTCTTCACAGGCTTGTCCCTGATCTATAGCTGAGGGCAAACACTTGTGTGCTTGTGGGAGAGCCTGTGTCTTTCCTGGAAGCGTTTGGGAGTTTTGCTCAGACGCGTGTTTCCTCAAGTTCAAGAATCAAGATCTAGGATACCTGCAGACAGGTGCCTGTTTGTGTGGAGACAGTCTGTTTGAAACTGTGTTCCTCAGCGCCCGCTCTTTCTCCCCGTCGCTCCACACGCCTGGGAGTCCCTTTCTTTCTCTCCACAAGCACGTGTGTTGACTTCGTCGCACATGTGCATCTGCACAAGCGTTGAGCTCAGCAGAGCGTGTCTCTTGACACTTGATGTGCGTTGGCTGTGTCTGCCTGCTCCAGTGAAGAGAGAAACGGGAAATCATCTTGGTAGAGGCAACAAAGCAAAAGCGAGGCAGGATTGACATCTGCTCAACAGAGACGGATTCCCTGCGCTGACACAGTTCACAGTTACACGAGAAGCAATCTGAGCGGTCCGTCGACCGGAGACGTGTTTCCCAAGAGGTCGTTTAGCGAGTGAACAGCAGTGTGCGCGACTTTCATAGTGTGCCTGGAAAGTGCCAGAATCACCAGGAGCATCTGTGCAAAAGCTGCTGCCTCTGTGACCGCATTGAGGCACGTTCGCGTGTCTGCGAGTATATAGACGGCTCTTTCGCGTTCACTCCGAGGGAAACGGTCCGCTATTGCTTCTGTGCGCACAGACGCGATTCCCTTGTCTCTTGCGAACACAGGGAACTCTGTGCATCCAAATCTACAGGCTAAGGACGCGTCTGCATATGTTTTGGTGAACAATCGAGTGTGCGTGTTCTGACAGCTGCCTCTATGCAGACGTCTCCACAGAGCCACTTCTGAATGCCCCGCAGCCCAGGACTGAATGGATACACTAACAAGTGCACCGGTGTGAGCAACCACATATGCAGAAGGACGTCTTTCATCTCACAGAAGCGCGAACGTCTTGGCGTTCAAGCACATGGCAGAAACAAGGTGTGAACAGATGAGCTGCTGCTATTTTCTCCGTTCGGCATGCTTCGTTGTAGCTCTCTTGCCGGTCGCCGGCTTAGCGGCTTGCTTTGCGCGACTAGCTCTGGGGAGAGAAGGAGATAGCGCCGGAAACCTCGCCTTTTGCCTTCTTCGGCGCTGGAACCTGGTTGCTGCGCCTTCTCTTTGTCCATGTGCACACACACGATTCCTCAGCGAAAACCATGCAGAAACCTTTCCACGAGCACCCAGGGATGTGCACCCAGCACCACGTGCACGCACACGCAGCTAGAGAAAAGCACCTACCTTTTCACACACTGATGCCTAAGCAAACGCGTGGCCACACACACGCACACATCCGCAAGCGCGCCTACTCCCATCTATTGAGGGAAAGACGGACGAGCTCTTTGGTTGCTCTTCACAGGCTTGTCCCTGATCTATAGCTGAGGGCAAACACTTGTGTGCTTGTGGGAGAGCCTGTGTCTTTCCTGGAAGCGTTTGGGAGTTTTGCTCAGACGCGTGTTTCCTCAAGTTCAAGAATCAAGATCTAGGATACCTGCAGACAGGTGCCTGTTTGTGTGGAGACAGTCTGTTTGAAACTGTGTTCCTCAGCGCCCGCTCTTTCTCCCCGTCGCTCCACACGCCTGGGAGTCCCTTTCTTTCTCTCCACAAGCACGTGTGTTGACTTCGTCGCACATGTGCATCTGCACAAGCGTTGAGCTCAGCAGAGCGTGTCTCTTGACACTTGATGTGCGTTGGCTGTGTCTGCCTGCTCCAGTGAAGAGAGAAACGGGAAATCATCTTGGTAGAGGCAACAAAGCAAAAGCGAGGCAGGATTGACATCTGCTCAACAGAGACGGATTCCCTGCGCTGACACAGTTCACAGTTACACGAGAAGCAATCTGAGCGGTCCGTCGACCGGAGACGTGTTTCCCAAGAGGTCGTTTAGCGAGTGAACAGCAGTGTGCGCGACTTTCAGGAGTGTGCCTGGAAAGTGCCAGAATCACCAGGAGCATCTGTGCAAAAGCTGCTGCCTCTGTGACCGCATTGAGGCACGTTCGCGTGTCTGCGAGTATATAGACGGCTCTTTCGCGTTCACTCCGAGGGAAACGGTCCGCTATTGCTTCTGTGCGCACAGACGCGATTCCCTTGTCTCTTGCGAACACAGGGAACTCTGTGCATCCAAATCTACAGGCTAAGGACGCGTCTGCATATGTTTTGGTGAACAATCGAGTGTGCGTGTTCTGACAGCTGCCTCTATGCAGACGTCTCCACAGAGCCACTTCTGAATGCCCCGCAGCCCAGGACTGAATGGATACACTAACAAGTGCACCGGTGTGAGCAACCACATATGCAGAAGGACGTCTTTCATCTCACAGAAGCGCGAACGTCTTGGCGTTCAAGCACATGGCAGAAACAAGGTGTGAACAGATGAGCTGCTGCTATTTTCTCCGTTCGGCATGCTTCGTTGTAGCTCTCTTGCCGGTCGCCGGCTTAGCGGCTTGCTTTGCGCGACTAGCTCTGGGGAGAGAAGGAGATAGCGCCGGAAACCTCGCCTTTTGCCTTCTTCGGCGCTGGAACCTGGTTGCTGCGCCTTCTCTTTGTCCATGTGCACACACACGATTCCTCAGCGAAAACCATGCAGAAACCTTTCCACGAGCACCCAGGGATGTGCACCCAGCACCACGTGCACGCACACGCAGCTAGAGAAAAGCACCTACCTTTTCACACACTGATGCCTAAGCAAACGCGTGGCCACACACACGCACACATCCGCAAGCGCGCCTACTCCCATCTATTGAGGGAAAGACGGACGAGCTCTTTGGTTGCTCTTCACAGGCTTGTCCCTGATCTATAGCTGAGGGCAAACACTTGTGTGCTTGTGGGAGAGCCTGTGTCTTTCCTGGAAGCGTTTGGGAGTTTTGCTCAGACGCGTGTTTCCTCAAGTTCAAGAATCAAGATCTAGGATACCTGCAGACAGGTGCCTGTTTGTGTGGAGACAGTCTGTTTGAAACTGTGTTCCTCAGCGCCCGCTCTTTCTCCCCGTCGCTCCACACGCCTGGGAGTCCCTTTCTTTCTCTCCACAAGCACGTGTGTTGACTTCGTCGCACATGTGCATCTGCACAAGCGTTGAGCTCAGCAGAGCGTGTCTCTTGACACTTGATGTGCGTTGGCTGTGTCTGCCTGCTCCAGTGAAGAGAGAAACGGGAAATCATCTTGGTAGAGGCAACAAAGCAAAAGCGAGGCAGGATTGACATCTGCTCAACAGAGACGGATTCCCTGCGCTGACACAGTTCACAGTTACACGAGAAGCAATCTGAGCGGTCCGTCGACCGGAGACGTGTTTCCCAAGAGGTCGTTTAGCGAGTGAACAGCAGTGTGCGCGACTTTCAGGAGTGTGCCTGGAAAGTGCCAGAATCACCAGGAGCATCTGTGCAAAAGCTGCTGCCTCTGTGACCGCATTGAGGCACGTTCGCGTGTCTGCGAGTATATAGACGGCTCTTTCGCGTTCACTCCGAGGGAAACGGTCCGCTATTGCTTCTGTGCGCACAGACGCGATTCCCTTGTCTCTTGCGAACACAGGGAACTCTGTGCATCCAAATCTACAGGCTAAGGACGCGTCTGCATATGTTTTGGTGAACAATCGAGTGTGCGTGTTCTGACAGCTGCCTCTATGCAGACGTCTCCACAGAGCCACTTCTGAATGCCCCGCAGCCCAGGACTGAATGGATACACTAACAAGTGCACCGGTGTGAGCAACCACATATGCAGAAGGACGTCTTTCATCTCACAGAAGCGCGAACGTCTTGGCGTTCAAGCACATGGCAGAAACAAGGTGTGAACAGATGAGCTGCTGCTATTTTCTCCGTTCGGCATGCTTCGTTGTAGCTCTCTTGCCGGTCGCCGGCTTAGCGGCTTGCTTTGCGCGACTAGCTCTGGGGAGAGAAGGAGATAGCGCCGGAAACCTCGCCTTTTGCCTTCTTCGGCGCTGGAACCTGGTTGCTGCGCCTTCTCTTTGTCCATGTGCACACACACGATTCCTCAGCGAAAACCATGCAGAAACCTTTCCACGAGCACCCAGGGATGTGCACCCAGCACCACGTGCACGCACACGCAGCTAGAGAAAAGCACCTACCTTTTCACACACTGATGCCTAAGCAAACGCGTGGCCACACACACGCACACATCCGCAAGCGCGCCTACTCCCATCTATTGAGGGAAAGACGGACGAGCTCTTTGGTTGCTCTTCACAGGCTTGTCCCTGATCTATAGCTGAGGGCAAACACTTGTGTGCTTGTGGGAGAGCCTGTGTCTTTCCTGGAAGCGTTTGGGAGTTTTGCTCAGACGCGTGTTTCCTCAAGTTCAAGAATCAAGATCTAGGATACCTGCAGACAGGTGCCTGTTTGTGTGGAGACAGTCTGTTTGAAACTGTGTTCCTCAGCGCCCGCTCTTTCTCCCCGTCGCTCCACACGCCTGGGAGTCCCTTTCTTTCTCTCCACAAGCACGTGTGTTGACTTCGTCGCACATGTGCATCTGCACAAGCGTTGAGCTCAGCAGAGCGTGTCTCTTGACACTTGATGTGCGTTGGCTGTGTCTGCCTGCTCCAGTGAAGAGAGAAACGGGAAATCATCTTGGTAGAGGCAACAAAGCAAAAGCGAGGCAGGATTGACATCTGCTCAACAGAGACGGATTCCCTGCGCTGACACAGTTCACAGTTACACGAGAAGCAATCTGAGCGGTCCGTCGACCGGAGACGTGTTTCCCAAGAGGTCGTTTAGCGAGTGAACAGCAGTGTGCGCGACTTTCAGGAGTGTGCCTGGAAAGTGCCAGAATCACCAGGAGCATCTGTGCAAAAGCTGCTGCCTCTGTGACCGCATTGAGGCACGTTCGCGTGTCTGCGAGTATATAGACGGCTCTTTCGCGTTCACTCCGAGGGAAACGGTCCGCTATTGCTTCTGTGCGCACAGACGCGATTCCCTTGTCTCTTGCGAACACAGGGAACTCTGTGCATCCAAATCTACAGGCTAAGGACGCGTCTGCATATGTTTTGGTGAACAATCGAGTGTGCGTGTTCTGACAGCTGCCTCTATGCAGACGTCTCCACAGAGCCACTTCTGAATGCCCCGCAGCCCAGGACTGAATGGATACACTAACAAGTGCACCGGTGTGAGCAACCACATATGCAGAAGGACGTCTTTCATCTCACAGAAGCGCGAACGTCTTGGCGTTCAAGCACATGGCAGAAACAAGGTGTGAACAGATGAGCTGCTGCTATTTTCTCCGTTCGGCATGCTTCGTTGTAGCTCTCTTGCCGGTCGCCGGCTTAGCGGCTTGCTTTGCGCGACTAGCTCTGGGGAGAGAAGGAGATAGCGCCGGAAACCTCGCCTTTTGCCTTCTTCGGCGCTGGAACCTGGTTGCTGCGCCTTCTCTTTGTCCATGTGCACACACACGATTCCTCAGCGAAAACCATGCAGAAACCTTTCCACGAGCACCCAGGGATGTGCACCCAGCACCACGTGCACGCACACGCAGCTAGAGAAAAGCACCTACCTTTTCACACACTGATGCCTAAGCAAACGCGTGGCCACACACACGCACACATCCGCAAGCGCGCCTACTCCCATCTATTGAGGGAAAGACGGACGAGCTCTTTGGTTGCTCTTCACAGGCTTGTCCCTGATCTATAGCTGAGGGCAAACACTTGTGTGCTTGTGGGAGAGCCTGTGTCTTTCCTGGAAGCGTTTGGGAGTTTTGCTCAGACGCGTGTTTCCTCAAGTTCAAGAATCAAGATCTAGGATACCTGCAGACAGGTGCCTGTTTGTGTGGAGACAGTCTGTTTGAAACTGTGTTCCTCAGCGCCCGCTCTTTCTCCCCGTCGCTCCACACGCCTGGGAGTCCCTTTCTTTCTCTCCACAAGCACGTGTGTTGACTTCGTCGCACATGTGCATCTGCACAAGCGTTGAGCTCAGCAGAGCGTGTCTCTTGACACTTGATGTGCGTTGGCTGTGTCTGCCTGCTCCAGTGAAGAGAGAAACGGGAAATCATCTTGGTAGAGGCAACAAAGCAAAAGCGAGGCAGGATTGACATCTGCTCAACAGAGACGGATTCCCTGCGCTGACACAGTTCACAGTTACACGAGAAGCAATCTGAGCGGTCCGTCGACCGGAGACGTGTTTCCCAAGAGGTCGTTTAGCGAGTGAACAGCAGTGTGCGCGACTTTCAGGAGTGTGCCTGGAAAGTGCCAGAATCACCAGGAGCATCTGTGCAAAAGCTGCTGCCTCTGTGACCGCATTGAGGCACGTTCGCGTGTCTGCGAGTATATAGACGGCTCTTTCGCGTTCACTCCGAGGGAAACGGTCCGCTATTGCTTCTGTGCGCACAGACGCGATTCCCTTGTCTCTTGCGAACACAGGGAACTCTGTGCATCCAAATCTACAGGCTAAGGACGCGTCTGCATATGTTTTGGTGAACAATCGAGTGTGCGTGTTCTGACAGCTGCCTCTATGCAGACGTCTCCACAGAGCCACTTCTGAATGCCCCGCAGCCCAGGACTGAATGGATACACTAACAAGTGCACCGGTGTGAGCAACCACATATGCAGAAGGACGTCTTTCATCTCACAGAAGCGCGAACGTCTTGGCGTTCAAGCACATGGCAGAAACAAGGTGTGAACAGATGAGCTGCTGCTATTTTCTCCGTTCGGCATGCTTCGTTGTAGCTCTCTTGCCGGTCGCCGGCTTAGCGGCTTGCTTTGCGCGACTAGCTCTGGGGAGAGAAGGAGATAGCGCCGGAAACCTCGCCTTTTGCCTTCTTCGGCGCTGGAACCTGGTTGCTGCGCCTTCTCTTTGTCCATGTGCACACACACGATTCCTCAGCGAAAACCATGCAGAAACCTTTCCACGAGCACCCAGGGATGTGCACCCAGCACCACGTGCACGCACACGCAGCTAGAGAAAAGCACCTACCTTTTCACACACTGATGCCTAAGCAAACGCGTGGCCACACACACGCACACATCCGCAAGCGCGCCTACTCCCATCTATTGAGGGAAAGACGGACGAGCTCTTTGGTTGCTCTTCACAGGCTTGTCCCTGATCTATAGCTGAGGGCAAACACTTGTGTGCTTGTGGGAGAGCCTGTGTCTTTCCTGGAAGCGTTTGGGAGTTTTGCTCAGACGCGTGTTTCCTCAAGTTCAAGAATCAAGATCTAGGATACCTGCAGACAGGTGCCTGTTTGTGTGGAGACAGTCTGTTTGAAACTGTGTTCCTCAGCGCCCGCTCTTTCTCCCCGTCGCTCCACACGCCTGGGAGTCCCTTTCTTTCTCTCCACAAGCACGTGTGTTGACTTCGTCGCACATGTGCATCTGCACAAGCGTTGAGCTCAGCAGAGCGTGTCTCTTGACACTTGATGTGCGTTGGCTGTGTCTGCCTGCTCCAGTGAAGAGAGAAACGGGAAATCATCTTGGTAGAGGCAACAAAGCAAAAGCGAGGCAGGATTGACATCTGCTCAACAGAGACGGATTCCCTGCGCTGACACAGTTCACAGTTACACGAGAAGCAATCTGAGCGGTCCGTCGACCGGAGACGTGTTTCCCAAGAGGTCGTTTAGCGAGTGAACAGCAGTGTGCGCGACTTTCAGGAGTGTGCCTGGAAAGTGCCAGAATCACCAGGAGCATCTGTGCAAAAGCTGCTGCCTCTGTGACCGCATTGAGGCACGTTCGCGTGTCTGCGAGTATATAGACGGCTCTTTCGCGTTCACTCCGAGGGAAACGGTCCGCTATTGCTTCTGTGCGCACAGACGCGATTCCCTTGTCTCTTGCGAACACAGGGAACTCTGTGCATCCAAATCTACAGGCTAAGGACGCGTCTGCATATGTTTTGGTGAACAATCGAGTGTGCGTGTTCTGACAGCTGCCTCTATGCAGACGTCTCCACAGAGCCACTTCTGAATGCCCCGCAGCCCAGGACTGAATGGATACACTAACAAGTGCACCGGTGTGAGCAACCACATATGCAGAAGGACGTCTTTCATCTCACAGAAGCGCGAACGTCTTGGCGTTCAAGCACATGGCAGAAACAAGGTGTGAACAGATGAGCTGCTGCTATTTTCTCCGTTCGGCATGCTTCGTTGTAGCTCTCTTGCCGGTCGCCGGCTTAGCGGCTTGCTTTGCGCGACTAGCTCTGGGGAGAGAAGGAGATAGCGCCGGAAACCTCGCCTTTTGCCTTCTTCGGCGCTGGAACCTGGTTGCTGCGCCTTCTCTTTGTCCATGTGCACACACACGATTCCTCAGCGAAAACCATGCAGAAACCTTTCCACGAGCACCCAGGGATGTGCACCCAGCACCACGTGCACGCACACGCAGCTAGAGAAAAGCACCTACCTTTTCACACACTGATGCCTAAGCAAACGCGTGGCCACACACACGCACACATCCGCAAGCGCGCCTACTCCCATCTATTGAGGGAAAGACGGACGAGCTCTTTGGTTGCTCTTCACAGGCTTGTCCCTGATCTATAGCTGAGGGCAAACACTTGTGTGCTTGTGGGAGAGCCTGTGTCTTTCCTGGAAGCGTTTGGGAGTTTTGCTCAGACGCGTGTTTCCTCAAGTTCAAGAATCAAGATCTAGGATACCTGCAGACAGGTGCCTGTTTGTGTGGAGACAGTCTGTTTGAAACTGTGTTCCTCAGCGCCCGCTCTTTCTCCCCGTCGCTCCACACGCCTGGGAGTCCCTTTCTTTCTCTCCACAAGCACGTGTGTTGACTTCGTCGCACATGTGCATCTGCACAAGCGTTGAGCTCAGCAGAGCGTGTCTCTTGACACTTGATGTGCGTTGGCTGTGTCTGCCTGCTCCAGTGAAGAGAGAAACGGGAAATCATCTTGGTAGAGGCAACAAAGCAAAAGCGAGGCAGGATTGACATCTGCTCAACAGAGACGGATTCCCTGCGCTGACACAGTTCACAGTTACACGAGAAGCAATCTGAGCGGTCCGTCGACCGGAGACGTGTTTCCCAAGAGGTCGTTTAGCGAGTGAACAGCAGTGTGCGCGACTTTCAGGAGTGTGCCTGGAAAGTGCCAGAATCACCAGGAGCATCTGTGCAAAAGCTGCTGCCTCTGTGACCGCATTGAGGCACGTTCGCGTGTCTGCGAGTATATAGACGGCTCTTTCGCGTTCACTCCGAGGGAAACGGTCCGCTATTGCTTCTGTGCGCACAGACGCGATTCCCTTGTCTCTTGCGAACACAGGGAACTCTGTGCATCCAAATCTACAGGCTAAGGACGCGTCTGCATATGTTTTGGTGAACAATCGAGTGTGCGTGTTCTGACAGCTGCCTCTATGCAGACGTCTCCACAGAGCCACTTCTGAATGCCCCGCAGCCCAGGACTGAATGGATACACTAACAAGTGCACCGGTGTGAGCAACCACATATGCAGAAGGACGTCTTTCATCTCACAGAAGCGCGAACGTCTTGGCGTTCAAGCACATGGCAGAAACAAGGTGTGAACAGATGAGCTGCTGCTATTTTCTCCGTTCGGCATGCTTCGTTGTAGCTCTCTTGCCGGTCGCCGGCTTAGCGGCTTGCTTTGCGCGACTAGCTCTGGGGAGAGAAGGAGATAGCGCCGGAAACCTCGCCTTTTGCCTTCTTCGGCGCTGGAACCTGGTTGCTGCGCCTTCTCTTTGTCCATGTGCACACACACGATTCCTCAGCGAAAACCATGCAGAAACCTTTCCACGAGCACCCAGGGATGTGCACCCAGCACCACGTGCACGCACACGCAGCTAGAGAAAAGCACCTACCTTTTCACACACTGATGCCTAAGCAAACGCGTGGCCACACACACGCACACATCCGCAAGCGCGCCTACTCCCATCTATTGAGGGAAAGACGGACGAGCTCTTTGGTTGCTCTTCACAGGCTTGTCCCTGATCTATAGCTGAGGGCAAACACTTGTGTGCTTGTGGGAGAGCCTGTGTCTTTCCTGGAAGCGTTTGGGAGTTTTGCTCAGACGCGTGTTTCCTCAAGTTCAAGAATCAAGATCTAGGATACCTGCAGACAGGTGCCTGTTTGTGTGGAGACAGTCTGTTTGAAACTGTGTTCCTCAGCGCCCGCTCTTTCTCCCCGTCGCTCCACACGCCTGGGAGTCCCTTTCTTTCTCTCCACAAGCACGTGTGTTGACTTCGTCGCACATGTGCATCTGCACAAGCGTTGAGCTCAGCAGAGCGTGTCTCTTGACACTTGATGTGCGTTGGCTGTGTCTGCCTGCTCCAGTGAAGAGAGAAACGGGAAATCATCTTGGTAGAGGCAACAAAGCAAAAGCGAGGCAGGATTGACATCTGCTCAACAGAGACGGATTCCCTGCGCTGACACAGTTCACAGTTACACGAGAAGCAATCTGAGCGGTCCGTCGACCGGAGACGTGTTTCCCAAGAGGTCGTTTAGCGAGTGAACAGCAGTGTGCGCGACTTTCAGGAGTGTGCCTGGAAAGTGCCAGAATCACCAGGAGCATCTGTGCAAAAGCTGCTGCCTCTGTGACCGCATTGAGGCACGTTCGCGTGTCTGCGAGTATATAGACGGCTCTTTCGCGTTCACTCCGAGGGAAACGGTCCGCTATTGCTTCTGTGCGCACAGACGCGATTCCCTTGTCTCTTGCGAACACAGGGAACTCTGTGCATCCAAATCTACAGGCTAAGGACGCGTCTGCATATGTTTTGGTGAACAATCGAGTGTGCGTGTTCTGACAGCTGCCTCTATGCAGACGTCTCCACAGAGCCACTTCTGAATGCCCCGCAGCCCAGGACTGAATGGATACACTAACAAGTGCACCGGTGTGAGCAACCACATATGCAGAAGGACGTCTTTCATCTCACAGAAGCGCGAACGTCTTGGCGTTCAAGCACATGGCAGAAACAAGGTGTGAACAGATGAGCTGCTGCTATTTTCTCCGTTCGGCATGCTTCGTTGTAGCTCTCTTGCCGGTCGCCGGCTTAGCGGCTTGCTTTGCGCGACTAGCTCTGGGGAGAGAAGGAGATAGCGCCGGAAACCTCGCCTTTTGCCTTCTTCGGCGCTGGAACCTGGTTGCTGCGCCTTCTCTTTGTCCATGTGCACACACACGATTCCTCAGCGAAAACCATGCAGAAACCTTTCCACGAGCACCCAGGGATGTGCACCCAGCACCACGTGCACGCACACGCAGCTAGAGAAAAGCACCTACCTTTTCACACACTGATGCCTAAGCAAACGCGTGGCCACACACACGCACACATCCGCAAGCGCGCCTACTCCCATCTATTGAGGGAAAGACGGACGAGCTCTTTGGTTGCTCTTCACAGGCTTGTCCCTGATCTATAGCTGAGGGCAAACACTTGTGTGCTTGTGGGAGAGCCTGTGTCTTTCCTGGAAGCGTTTGGGAGTTTTGCTCAGACGCGTGTTTCCTCAAGTTCAAGAATCAAGATCTAGGATACCTGCAGACAGGTGCCTGTTTGTGTGGAGACAGTCTGTTTGAAACTGTGTTCCTCAGCGCCCGCTCTTTCTCCCCGTCGCTCCACACGCCTGGGAGTCCCTTTCTTTCTCTCCACAAGCACGTGTGTTGACTTCGTCGCACATGTGCATCTGCACAAGCGTTGAGCTCAGCAGAGCGTGTCTCTTGACACTTGATGTGCGTTGGCTGTGTCTGCCTGCTCCAGTGAAGAGAGAAACGGGAAATCATCTTGGTAGAGGCAACAAAGCAAAAGCGAGGCAGGATTGACATCTGCTCAACAGAGACGGATTCCCTGCGCTGACACAGTTCACAGTTACACGAGAAGCAATCTGAGCGGTCCGTCGACCGGAGACGTGTTTCCCAAGAGGTCGTTTAGCGAGTGAACAGCAGTGTGCGCGACTTTCAGGAGTGTGCCTGGAAAGTGCCAGAATCACCAGGAGCATCTGTGCAAAAGCTGCTGCCTCTGTGACCGCATTGAGGCACGTTCGCGTGTCTGCGAGTATATAGACGGCTCTTTCGCGTTCACTCCGAGGGAAACGGTCCGCTATTGCTTCTGTGCGCACAGACGCGATTCCCTTGTCTCTTGCGAACACAGGGAACTCTGTGCATCCAAATCTACAGGCTAAGGACGCGTCTGCATATGTTTTGGTGAACAATCGAGTGTGCGTGTTCTGACAGCTGCCTCTATGCAGACGTCTCCACAGAGCCACTTCTGAATGCCCCGCAGCCCAGGACTGAATGGATACACTAACAAGTGCACCGGTGTGAGCAACCACATATGCAGAAGGACGTCTTTCATCTCACAGAAGCGCGAACGTCTTGGCGTTCAAGCACATGGCAGAAACAAGGTGTGAACAGATGAGCTGCTGCTATTTTCTCCGTTCGGCATGCTTCGTTGTAGCTCTCTTGCCGGTCGCCGGCTTAGCGGCTTGCTTTGCGCGACTAGCTCTGGGGAGAGAAGGAGATAGCGCCGGAAACCTCGCCTTTTGCCTTCTTCGGCGCTGGAACCTGGTTGCTGCGCCTTCTCTTTGTCCATGTGCACACACACGATTCCTCAGCGAAAACCATGCAGAAACCTTTCCACGAGCACCCAGGGATGTGCACCCAGCACCACGTGCACGCACACGCAGCTAGAGAAAAGCACCTACCTTTTCACACACTGATGCCTAAGCAAACGCGTGGCCACACACACGCACACATCCGCAAGCGCGCCTACTCCCATCTATTGAGGGAAAGACGGACGAGCTCTTTGGTTGCTCTTCACAGGCTTGTCCCTGATCTATAGCTGAGGGCAAACACTTGTGTGCTTGTGGGAGAGCCTGTGTCTTTCCTGGAAGCGTTTGGGAGTTTTGCTCAGACGCGTGTTTCCTCAAGTTCAAGAATCAAGATCTAGGATACCTGCAGACAGGTGCCTGTTTGTGTGGAGACAGTCTGTTTGAAACTGTGTTCCTCAGCGCCCGCTCTTTCTCCCCGTCGCTCCACACGCCTGGGAGTCCCTTTCTTTCTCTCCACAAGCACGTGTGTTGACTTCGTCGCACATGTGCATCTGCACAAGCGTTGAGCTCAGCAGAGCGTGTCTCTTGACACTTGATGTGCGTTGGCTGTGTCTGCCTGCTCCAGTGAAGAGAGAAACGGGAAATCATCTTGGTAGAGGCAACAAAGCAAAAGCGAGGCAGGATTGACATCTGCTCAACAGAGACGGATTCCCTGCGCTGACACAGTTCACAGTTACACGAGAAGCAATCTGAGCGGTCCGTCGACCGGAGACGTGTTTCCCAAGAGGTCGTTTAGCGAGTGAACAGCAGTGTGCGCGACTTTCAGGAGTGTGCCTGGAAAGTGCCAGAATCACCAGGAGCATCTGTGCAAAAGCTGCTGCCTCTGTGACCGCATTGAGGCACGTTCGCGTGTCTGCGAGTATATAGACGGCTCTTTCGCGTTCACTCCGAGGGAAACGGTCCGCTATTGCTTCTGTGCGCACAGACGCGATTCCCTTGTCTCTTGCGAACACAGGGAACTCTGTGCATCCAAATCTACAGGCTAAGGACGCGTCTGCATATGTTTTGGTGAACAATCGAGTGTGCGTGTTCTGACAGCTGCCTCTATGCAGACGTCTCCACAGAGCCACTTCTGAATGCCCCGCAGCCCAGGACTGAATGGATACACTAACAAGTGCACCGGTGTGAGCAACCACATATGCAGAAGGACGTCTTTCATCTCACAGAAGCGCGAACGTCTTGGCGTTCAAGCACATGGCAGAAACAAGGTGTGAACAGATGAGCTGCTGCTATTTTCTCCGTTCGGCATGCTTCGTTGTAGCTCTCTTGCCGGTCGCCGGCTTAGCGGCTTGCTTTGCGCGACTAGCTCTGGGGAGAGAAGGAGATAGCGCCGGAAACCTCGCCTTTTGCCTTCTTCGGCGCTGGAACCTGGTTGCTGCGCCTTCTCTTTGTCCATGTGCACACACACGATTCCTCAGCGAAAACCATGCAGAAACCTTTCCACGAGCACCCAGGGATGTGCACCCAGCACCACGTGCACGCACACGCAGCTAGAGAAAAGCACCTACCTTTTCACACACTGATGCCTAAGCAAACGCGTGGCCACACACACGCACACATCCGCAAGCGCGCCTACTCCCATCTATTGAGGGAAAGACGGACGAGCTCTTTGGTTGCTCTTCACAGGCTTGTCCCTGATCTATAGCTGAGGGCAAACACTTGTGTGCTTGTGGGAGAGCCTGTGTCTTTCCTGGAAGCGTTTGGGAGTTTTGCTCAGACGCGTGTTTCCTCAAGTTCAAGAATCAAGATCTAGGATACCTGCAGACAGGTGCCTGTTTGTGTGGAGACAGTCTGTTTGAAACTGTGTTCCTCAGCGCCCGCTCTTTCTCCCCGTCGCTCCACACGCCTGGGAGTCCCTTTCTTTCTCTCCACAAGCACGTGTGTTGACTTCGTCGCACATGTGCATCTGCACAAGCGTTGAGCTCAGCAGAGCGTGTCTCTTGACACTTGATGTGCGTTGGCTGTGTCTGCCTGCTCCAGTGAAGAGAGAAACGGGAAATCATCTTGGTAGAGGCAACAAAGCAAAAGCGAGGCAGGATTGACATCTGCTCAACAGAGACGGATTCCCTGCGCTGACACAGTTCACAGTTACACGAGAAGCAATCTGAGCGGTCCGTCGACCGGAGACGTGTTTCCCAAGAGGTCGTTTAGCGAGTGAACAGCAGTGTGCGCGACTTTCAGGAGTGTGCCTGGAAAGTGCCAGAATCACCAGGAGCATCTGTGCAAAAGCTGCTGCCTCTGTGACCGCATTGAGGCACGTTCGCGTGTCTGCGAGTATATAGACGGCTCTTTCGCGTTCACTCCGAGGGAAACGGTCCGCTATTGCTTCTGTGCGCACAGACGCGATTCCCTTGTCTCTTGCGAACACAGGGAACTCTGTGCATCCAAATCTACAGGCTAAGGACGCGTCTGCATATGTTTTGGTGAACAATCGAGTGTGCGTGTTCTGACAGCTGCCTCTATGCAGACGTCTCCACAGAGCCACTTCTGAATGCCCCGCAGCCCAGGACTGAATGGATACACTAACAAGTGCACCGGTGTGAGCAACCACATATGCAGAAGGACGTCTTTCATCTCACAGAAGCGCGAACGTCTTGGCGTTCAAGCACATGGCAGAAACAAGGTGTGAACAGATGAGCTGCTGCTATTTTCTCCGTTCGGCATGCTTCGTTGTAGCTCTCTTGCCGGTCGCCGGCTTAGCGGCTTGCTTTGCGCGACTAGCTCTGGGGAGAGAAGGAGATAGCGCCGGAAACCTCGCCTTTTGCCTTCTTCGGCGCTGGAACCTGGTTGCTGCGCCTTCTCTTTGTCCATGTGCACACACACGATTCCTCAGCGAAAACCATGCAGAAACCTTTCCACGAGCACCCAGGGATGTGCACCCAGCACCACGTGCACGCACACGCAGCTAGAGAAAAGCACCTACCTTTTCACACACTGATGCCTAAGCAAACGCGTGGCCACACACACGCACACATCCGCAAGCGCGCCTACTCCCATCTATTGAGGGAAAGACGGACGAGCTCTTTGGTTGCTCTTCACAGGCTTGTCCCTGATCTATAGCTGAGGGCAAACACTTGTGTGCTTGTGGGAGAGCCTGTGTCTTTCCTGGAAGCGTTTGGGAGTTTTGCTCAGACGCGTGTTTCCTCAAGTTCAAGAATCAAGATCTAGGATACCTGCAGACAGGTGCCTGTTTGTGTGGAGACAGTCTGTTTGAAACTGTGTTCCTCAGCGCCCGCTCTTTCTCCCCGTCGCTCCACACGCCTGGGAGTCCCTTTCTTTCTCTCCACAAGCACGTGTGTTGACTTCGTCGCACATGTGCATCTGCACAAGCGTTGAGCTCAGCAGAGCGTGTCTCTTGACACTTGATGTGCGTTGGCTGTGTCTGCCTGCTCCAGTGAAGAGAGAAACGGGAAATCATCTTGGTAGAGGCAACAAAGCAAAAGCGAGGCAGGATTGACATCTGCTCAACAGAGACGGATTCCCTGCGCTGACACAGTTCACAGTTACACGAGAAGCAATCTGAGCGGTCCGTCGACCGGAGACGTGTTTCCCAAGAGGTCGTTTAGCGAGTGAACAGCAGTGTGCGCGACTTTCAGGAGTGTGCCTGGAAAGTGCCAGAATCACCAGGAGCATCTGTGCAAAAGCTGCTGCCTCTGTGACCGCATTGAGGCACGTTCGCGTGTCTGCGAGTATATAGACGGCTCTTTCGCGTTCACTCCGAGGGAAACGGTCCGCTATTGCTTCTGTGCGCACAGACGCGATTCCCTTGTCTCTTGCGAACACAGGGAACTCTGTGCATCCAAATCTACAGGCTAAGGACGCGTCTGCATATGTTTTGGTGAACAATCGAGTGTGCGTGTTCTGACAGCTGCCTCTATGCAGACGTCTCCACAGAGCCACTTCTGAATGCCCCGCAGCCCAGGACTGAATGGATACACTAACAAGTGCACCGGTGTGAGCAACCACATATGCAGAAGGACGTCTTTCATCTCACAGAAGCGCGAACGTCTTGGCGTTCAAGCACATGGCAGAAACAAGGTGTGAACAGATGAGCTGCTGCTATTTTCTCCGTTCGGCATGCTTCGTTGTAGCTCTCTTGCCGGTCGCCGGCTTAGCGGCTTGCTTTGCGCGACTAGCTCTGGGGAGAGAAGGAGATAGCGCCGGAAACCTCGCCTTTTGCCTTCTTCGGCGCTGGAACCTGGTTGCTGCGCCTTCTCTTTGTCCATGTGCACACACACGATTCCTCAGCGAAAACCATGCAGAAACCTTTCCACGAGCACCCAGGGATGTGCACCCAGCACCACGTGCACGCACACGCAGCTAGAGAAAAGCACCTACCTTTTCACACACTGATGCCTAAGCAAACGCGTGGCCACACACACGCACACATCCGCAAGCGCGCCTACTCCCATCTATTGAGGGAAAGACGGACGAGCTCTTTGGTTGCTCTTCACAGGCTTGTCCCTGATCTATAGCTGAGGGCAAACACTTGTGTGCTTGTGGGAGAGCCTGTGTCTTTCCTGGAAGCGTTTGGGAGTTTTGCTCAGACGCGTGTTTCCTCAAGTTCAAGAATCAAGATCTAGGATACCTGCAGACAGGTGCCTGTTTGTGTGGAGACAGTCTGTTTGAAACTGTGTTCCTCAGCGCCCGCTCTTTCTCCCCGTCGCTCCACACGCCTGGGAGTCCCTTTCTTTCTCTCCACAAGCACGTGTGTTGACTTCGTCGCACATGTGCATCTGCACAAGCGTTGAGCTCAGCAGAGCGTGTCTCTTGACACTTGATGTGCGTTGGCTGTGTCTGCCTGCTCCAGTGAAGAGAGAAACGGGAAATCATCTTGGTAGAGGCAACAAAGCAAAAGCGAGGCAGGATTGACATCTGCTCAACAGAGACGGATTCCCTGCGCTGACACAGTTCACAGTTACACGAGAAGCAATCTGAGCGGTCCGTCGACCGGAGACGTGTTTCCCAAGAGGTCGTTTAGCGAGTGAACAGCAGTGTGCGCGACTTTCAGGAGTGTGCCTGGAAAGTGCCAGAATCACCAGGAGCATCTGTGCAAAAGCTGCTGCCTCTGTGACCGCATTGAGGCACGTTCGCGTGTCTGCGAGTATATAGACGGCTCTTTCGCGTTCACTCCGAGGGAAACGGTCCGCTATTGCTTCTGTGCGCACAGACGCGATTCCCTTGTCTCTTGCGAACACAGGGAACTCTGTGCATCCAAATCTACAGGCTAAGGACGCGTCTGCATATGTTTTGGTGAACAATCGAGTGTGCGTGTTCTGACAGCTGCCTCTATGCAGACGTCTCCACAGAGCCACTTCTGAATGCCCCGCAGCCCAGGACTGAATGGATACACTAACAAGTGCACCGGTGTGAGCAACCACATATGCAGAAGGACGTCTTTCATCTCACAGAAGCGCGAACGTCTTGGCGTTCAAGCACATGGCAGAAACAAGGTGTGAACAGATGAGCTGCTGCTATTTTCTCCGTTCGGCATGCTTCGTTGTAGCTCTCTTGCCGGTCGCCGGCTTAGCGGCTTGCTTTGCGCGACTAGCTCTGGGGAGAGAAGGAGATAGCGCCGGAAACCTCGCCTTTTGCCTTCTTCGGCGCTGGAACCTGGTTGCTGCGCCTTCTCTTTGTCCATGTGCACACACACGATTCCTCAGCGAAAACCATGCAGAAACCTTTCCACGAGCACCCAGGGATGTGCACCCAGCACCACGTGCACGCACACGCAGCTAGAGAAAAGCACCTACCTTTTCACACACTGATGCCTAAGCAAACGCGTGGCCACACACACGCACACATCCGCAAGCGCGCCTACTCCCATCTATTGAGGGAAAGACGGACGAGCTCTTTGGTTGCTCTTCACAGGCTTGTCCCTGATCTATAGCTGAGGGCAAACACTTGTGTGCTTGTGGGAGAGCCTGTGTCTTTCCTGGAAGCGTTTGGGAGTTTTGCTCAGACGCGTGTTTCCTCAAGTTCAAGAATCAAGATCTAGGATACCTGCAGACAGGTGCCTGTTTGTGTGGAGACAGTCTGTTTGAAACTGTGTTCCTCAGCGCCCGCTCTTTCTCCCCGTCGCTCCACACGCCTGGGAGTCCCTTTCTTTCTCTCCACAAGCACGTGTGTTGACTTCGTCGCACATGTGCATCTGCACAAGCGTTGAGCTCAGCAGAGCGTGTCTCTTGACACTTGATGTGCGTTGGCTGTGTCTGCCTGCTCCAGTGAAGAGAGAAACGGGAAATCATCTTGGTAGAGGCAACAAAGCAAAAGCGAGGCAGGATTGACATCTGCTCAACAGAGACGGATTCCCTGCGCTGACACAGTTCACAGTTACACGAGAAGCAATCTGAGCGGTCCGTCGACCGGAGACGTGTTTCCCAAGAGGTCGTTTAGCGAGTGAACAGCAGTGTGCGCGACTTTCAGGAGTGTGCCTGGAAAGTGCCAGAATCACCAGGAGCATCTGTGCAAAAGCTGCTGCCTCTGTGACCGCATTGAGGCACGTTCGCGTGTCTGCGAGTATATAGACGGCTCTTTCGCGTTCACTCCGAGGGAAACGGTCCGCTATTGCTTCTGTGCGCACAGACGCGATTCCCTTGTCTCTTGCGAACACAGGGAACTCTGTGCATCCAAATCTACAGGCTAAGGACGCGTCTGCATATGTTTTGGTGAACAATCGAGTGTGCGTGTTCTGACAGCTGCCTCTATGCAGACGTCTCCACAGAGCCACTTCTGAATGCCCCGCAGCCCAGGACTGAATGGATACACTAACAAGTGCACCGGTGTGAGCAACCACATATGCAGAAGGACGTCTTTCATCTCACAGAAGCGCGAACGTCTTGGCGTTCAAGCACATGGCAGAAACAAGGTGTGAACAGATGAGCTGCTGCTATTTTCTCCGTTCGGCATGCTTCGTTGTAGCTCTCTTGCCGGTCGCCGGCTTAGCGGCTTGCTTTGCGCGACTAGCTCTGGGGAGAGAAGGAGATAGCGCCGGAAACCTCGCCTTTTGCCTTCTTCGGCGCTGGAACCTGGTTGCTGCGCCTTCTCTTTGTCCATGTGCACACACACGATTCCTCAGCGAAAACCATGCAGAAACCTTTCCACGAGCACCCAGGGATGTGCACCCAGCACCACGTGCACGCACACGCAGCTAGAGAAAAGCACCTACCTTTTCACACACTGATGCCTAAGCAAACGCGTGGCCACACACACGCACACATCCGCAAGCGCGCCTACTCCCATCTATTGAGGGAAAGACGGACGAGCTCTTTGGTTGCTCTTCACAGGCTTGTCCCTGATCTATAGCTGAGGGCAAACACTTGTGTGCTTGTGGGAGAGCCTGTGTCTTTCCTGGAAGCGTTTGGGAGTTTTGCTCAGACGCGTGTTTCCTCAAGTTCAAGAATCAAGATCTAGGATACCTGCAGACAGGTGCCTGTTTGTGTGGAGACAGTCTGTTTGAAACTGTGTTCCTCAGCGCCCGCTCTTTCTCCCCGTCGCTCCACACGCCTGGGAGTCCCTTTCTTTCTCTCCACAAGCACGTGTGTTGACTTCGTCGCACATGTGCATCTGCACAAGCGTTGAGCTCAGCAGAGCGTGTCTCTTGACACTTGATGTGCGTTGGCTGTGTCTGCCTGCTCCAGTGAAGAGAGAAACGGGAAATCATCTTGGTAGAGGCAACAAAGCAAAAGCGAGGCAGGATTGACATCTGCTCAACAGAGACGGATTCCCTGCGCTGACACAGTTCACAGTTACACGAGAAGCAATCTGAGCGGTCCGTCGACCGGAGACGTGTTTCCCAAGAGGTCGTTTAGCGAGTGAACAGCAGTGTGCGCGACTTTCAGGAGTGTGCCTGGAAAGTGCCAGAATCACCAGGAGCATCCGTGCAAAAGCTGCTGCCTCTGTGACCGCATTGAGGCACGTTCGCGTGTCTGCGAGTATATAGACGGCTCTTTCGCGTTCACTCCGAGGGAAACGGTCCGCTATTGCTTCTGTGCGCACAGACGCGATTCCCTTGTCTCTTGCGAACACAGGGAACTCTGTGCATCCAAATCTACAGGCTAAGGACGCGTCTGCATATGTTTTGGTGAACAATCGAGTGTGCGTGTTCTGACAGCTGCCTCTATGCAGACGTCTCCACAGAGCCACTTCTGAATGCCCCGCAGCCCAGGACTGAATGGATACACTAACAAGTGCACCGGTGTGAGCAACCACATATGCAGAAGGACGTCTTTCATCTCACAGAAGCGCGAACGTCTTGGCGTTCAAGCACATGGCAGAAACAAGGTGTGAACAGATGAGCTGCTGCTATTTTCTCCGTTCGGCATGCTTCGTTGTAGCTCTCTTGCCGGTCGCCGGCTTAGCGGCTTGCTTTGCGCGACTAGCTCTGGGGAGAGAAGGAGATAGCGCCGGAAACCTCGCCTTTTGCCTTCTTCGGCGCTGGAACCTGGTTGCTGCGCCTTCTCTTTGTCCATGTGCACACACACGATTCCTCAGCGAAAACCATGCAGAAACCTTTCCACGAGCACCCAGGGATGTGCACCCAGCACCACGTGCACGCACACGCAGCTAGAGAAAAGCACCTACCTTTTCACACACTGATGCCTAAGCAAACGCGTGGCCACACACACGCACACATCCGCAAGCGCGCCTACTCCCATCTATTGAGGGAAAGACGGACGAGCTCTTTGGTTGCTCTTCACAGGCTTGTCCCTGATCTATAGCTGAGGGCAAACACTTGTGTGCTTGTGGGAGAGCCTGTGTCTTTCCTGGAAGCGTTTGGGAGTTTTGCTCAGACGCGTGTTTCCTCAAGTTCAAGAATCAAGATCTAGGATACCTGCAGACAGGTGCCTGTTTGTGTGGAGACAGTCTGTTTGAAACTGTGTTCCTCAGCGCCCGCTCTTTCTCCCCGTCGCTCCACACGCCTGGGAGTCCCTTTCTTTCTCTCCACAAGCACGTGTGTTGACTTCGTCGCACATGTGCATCTGCACAAGCGTTGAGCTCAGCAGAGCGTGTCTCTTGACACTTGATGTGCGTTGGCTGTGTCTGCCTGCTCCAGTGAAGAGAGAAACGGGAAATCATCTTGGTAGAGGCAACAAAGCAAAAGCGAGGCAGGATTGACATCTGCTCAACAGAGACGGATTCCCTGCGCTGACACAGTTCACAGTTACACGAGAAGCAATCTGAGCGGTCCGTCGACCGGAGACGTGTTTCCCAAGAGGTCGTTTAGCGAGTGAACAGCAGTGTGCGCGACTTTCAGGAGTGTGCCTGGAAAGTGCCAGAATCACCAGGAGCATCTGTGCAAAAGCTGCTGCCTCTGTGACCGCATTGAGGCACGTTCGCGTGTCTGCGAGTATATAGACGGCTCTTTCGCGTTCACTCCGAGGGAAACGGTCCGCTATTGCTTCTGTGCGCACAGACGCGATTCCCTTGTCTCTTGCGAACACAGGGAACTCTGTGCATCCAAATCTACAGGCTAAGGACGCGTCTGCATATGTTTTGGTGAACAATCGAGTGTGCGTGTTCTGACAGCTGCCTCTATGCAGACGTCTCCACAGAGCCACTTCTGAATGCCCCGCAGCCCAGGACTGAATGGATACACTAACAAGTGCACCGGTGTGAGCAACCACATATGCAGAAGGACGTCTTTCATCTCACAGAAGCGCGAACGTCTTGGCGTTCAAGCACATGGCAGAAACAAGGTGTGAACAGATGAGCTGCTGCTATTTTCTCCGTTCGGCATGCTTCGTTGTAGCTCTCTTGCCGGTCGCCGGCTTAGCGGCTTGCTTTGCGCGACTAGCTCTGGGGAGAGAAGGAGATAGCGCCGGAAACCTCGCCTTTTGCCTTCTTCGGCGCTGGAACCTGGTTGCTGCGCCTTCTCTTTGTCCATGTGCACACACACGATTCCTCAGCGAAAACCATGCAGAAACCTTTCCACGAGCACCCAGGGATGTGCACCCAGCACCACGTGCACGCACACGCAGCTAGAGAAAAGCACCTACCTTTTCACACACTGATGCCTAAGCAAACGCGTGGCCACACACACGCACACATCCGCAAGCGCGCCTACTCCCATCTATTGAGGGAAAGACGGACGAGCTCTTTGGTTGCTCTTCACAGGCTTGTCCCTGATCTATAGCTGAGGGCAAACACTTGTGTGCTTGTGGGAGAGCCTGTGTCTTTCCTGGAAGCGTTTGGGAGTTTTGCTCAGACGCGTGTTTCCTCAAGTTCAAGAATCAAGATCTAGGATACCTGCAGACAGGTGCCTGTTTGTGTGGAGACAGTCTGTTTGAAACTGTGTTCCTCAGCGCCCGCTCTTTCTCCCCGTCGCTCCACACGCCTGGGAGTCCCTTTCTTTCTCTCCACAAGCACGTGTGTTGACTTCGTCGCACATGTGCATCTGCACAAGCGTTGAGCTCAGCAGAGCGTGTCTCTTGACACTTGATGTGCGTTGGCTGTGTCTGCCTGCTCCAGTGAAGAGAGAAACGGGAAATCATCTTGGTAGAGGCAACAAAGCAAAAGCGAGGCAGGATTGACATCTGCTCAACAGAGACGGATTCCCTGCGCTGACACAGTTCACAGTTACACGAGAAGCAATCTGAGCGGTCCGTCGACCAGAGACGTGTTTCCCAAGAGGTCGTTTAGCGAGTGAACAGCAGTGTGCGCGACTTTCAGGAGTGTGCCTGGAAAGTGCCAGAATCACCAGGAGCATCTGTGCAAAAGCTGCTGCCTCTGTGACCGCATTGAGGCACGTTCGCGTGTCTGCGAGTATATAGACGGCTCTTTCGCGTTCACTCCGAGGGAAACGGTCCGCTATTGCTTCTGTGCGCACAGACGCGATTCCCTTGTCTCTTGCGAACACAGGGAACTCTGTGCATCCAAATCTACAGGCTAAGGACGCGTCTGCATATGTTTTGGTGAACAATCGAGTGTGCGTGTTCTGACAGCTGCCTCTATGCAGACGTCTCCACAGAGCCACTTCTGAATGCCCCGCAGCCCAGGACTGAATGGATACACTAACAAGTGCACCGGTGTGAGCAACCACATATGCAGAAGGACGTCTTTCATCTCACAGAAGCGCGAACGTCTTGGCGTTCAAGCACATGGCAGAAACAAGGTGTGAACAGATGAGCTGCTGCTATTTTCTCCGTTCGGCATGCTTCGTTGTAGCTCTCTTGCCGGTCGCCGGCTTAGCGGCTTGCTTTGCGCGACTAGCTCTGGGGAGAGAAGGAGATAGCGCCGGAAACCTCGCCTTTTGCCTTCTTCGGCGCTGGAACCTGGTTGCTGCGCCTTCTCTTTGTCCATGTGCACACACACGATTCCTCAGCGAAAACCATGCAGAAACCTTTCCACGAGCACCCAGGGATGTGCACCCAGCACCACGTGCACGCACACGCAGCTAGAGAAAAGCACCTACCTTTTCACACACTGATGCCTAAGCAAACGCGTGGCCACACACACGCACACATCCGCAAGCGCGCCTACTCCCATCTATTGAGGGAAAGACGGACGAGCTCTTTGGTTGCTCTTCACAGGCTTGTCCCTGATCTATAGCTGAGGGCAAACACTTGTGTGCTTGTGGGAGAGCCTGTGTCTTTCCTGGAAGCGTTTGGGAGTTTTGCTCAGACGCGTGTTTCCTCAAGTTCAAGAATCAAGATCTAGGATACCTGCAGACAGGTGCCTGTTTGTGTGGAGACAGTCTGTTTGAAACTGTGTTCCTCAGCGCCCGCTCTTTCTCCCCGTCGCTCCACACGCCTGGGAGTCCCTTTCTTTCTCTCCACAAGCACGTGTGTTGACTTCGTCGCACATGTGCATCTGCACAAGCGTTGAGCTCAGCAGAGCGTGTCTCTTGACACTTGATGTGCGTTGGCTGTGTCTGCCTGCTCCAGTGAAGAGAGAAACGGGAAATCATCTTGGTAGAGGCAACAAAGCAAAAGCGAGGCAGGATTGACATCTGCTCAACAGAGACGGATTCCCTGCGCTGACACAGTTCACAGTTACACGAGAAGCAATCTGAGCGGTCCGTCGACCGGAGACGTGTTTCCCAAGAGGTCGTTTAGCGAGTGAACAGCAGTGTGCGCGACTTTCAGGAGTGTGCCTGGAAAGTGCCAGAATCACCAGGAGCATCCGTGCAAAAGCTGCTGCCTCTGTGACCGCATTGAGGCACGTTCGCGTGTCTGCGAGTATATAGACGGCTCTTTCGCGTTCACTCCGAGGGAAACGGTCCGCTATTGCTTCTGTGCGCACAGACGCGATTCCCTTGTCTCTTGCGAACACAGGGAACTCTGTGCATCCAAATCTACAGGCTAAGGACGCGTCTGCATATGTTTTGGTGAACAATCGAGTGTGCGTGTTCTGACAGCTGCCTCTATGCAGACGTCTCCACAGAGCCACTTCTGAATGCCCCGCAGCCCAGGACTGAATGGATACACTAACAAGTGCACCGGTGTGAGCAACCACATATGCAGAAGGACGTCTTTCATCTCACAGAAGCGCGAACGTCTTGGCGTTCAAGCACATGGCAGAAACAAGGTGTGAACAGATGAGCTGCTGCTATTTTCTCCGTTCGGCATGCTTCGTTGTAGCTCTCTTGCCGGTCGCCGGCTTAGCGGCTTGCTTTGCGCGACTAGCTCTGGGGAGAGAAGGAGATAGCGCCGGAAACCTCGCCTTTTGCCTTCTTCGGCGCTGGAACCTGGTTGCTGCGCCTTCTCTTTGTCCATGTGCACACACACGATTCCTCAGCGAAAACCATGCAGAAACCTTTCCACGAGCACCCAGGGATGTGCACCCAGCACCACGTGCACGCACACGCAGCTAGAGAAAAGCACCTACCTTTTCACACACTGATGCCTAAGCAAACGCGTGGCCACACACACGCACACATCCGCAAGCGCGCCTACTCCCATCTATTGAGGGAAAGACGGACGAGCTCTTTGGTTGCTCTTCACAGGCTTGTCCCTGATCTATAGCTGAGGGCAAACACTTGTGTGCTTGTGGGAGAGCCTGTGTCTTTCCTGGAAGCGTTTGGGAGTTTTGCTCAGACGCGTGTTTCCTCAAGTTCAAGAATCAAGATCTAGGATACCTGCAGACAGGTGCCTGTTTGTGTGGAGACAGTCTGTTTGAAACTGTGTTCCTCAGCGCCCGCTCTTTCTCCCCGTCGCTCCACACGCCTGGGAGTCCCTTTCTTTCTCTCCACAAGCACGTGTGTTGACTTCGTCGCACATGTGCATCTGCACAAGCGTTGAGCTCAGCAGAGCGTGTCTCTTGACACTTGATGTGCGTTGGCTGTGTCTGCCTGCTCCAGTGAAGAGAGAAACGGGAAATCATCTTGGTAGAGGCAACAAAGCAAAAGCGAGGCAGGATTGACATCTGCTCAACAGAGACGGATTCCCTGCGCTGACACAGTTCACAGTTACACGAGAAGCAATCTGAGCGGTCCGTCGACCAGAGACGTGTTTCCCAAGAGGTCGTTTAGCGAGTGAACAGCAGTGTGCGCGACTTTCAGGAGTGTGCCTGGAAAGTGCCAGAATCACCAGGAGCATCTGTGCAAAAGCTGCTGCCTCTGTGACCGCATTGAGGCACGTTCGCGTGTCTGCGAGTATATAGACGGCTCTTTCGCGTTCACTCCGAGGGAAACGGTCCGCTATTGCTTCTGTGCGCACAGACGCGATTCCCTTGTCTCTTGCGAACACAGGGAACTCTGTGCATCCAAATCTACAGGCTAAGGACGCGTCTGCATATGTTTTGGTGAACAATCGAGTGTGCGTGTTCTGACAGCTGCCTCTATGCAGACGTCTCCACAGAGCCACTTCTGAATGCCCCGCAGCCCAGGACTGAATGGATACACTAACAAGTGCACCGGTGTGAGCAACCACATATGCAGAAGGACGTCTTTCATCTCACAGAAGCGCGAACGTCTTGGCGTTCAAGCACATGGCAGAAACAAGGTGTGAACAGATGAGCTGCTGCTATTTTCTCCGTTCGGCATGCTTCGTTGTAGCTCTCTTGCCGGTCGCCGGCTTAGCGGCTTGCTTTGCGCGACTAGCTCTGGGGAGAGAAGGAGATAGCGCCGGAAACCTCGCCTTTTGCCTTCTTCGGCGCTGGAACCTGGTTGCTGCGCCTTCTCTTTGTCCATGTGCACACACACGATTCCTCAGCGAAAACCATGCAGAAACCTTTCCACGAGCACCCAGGGATGTGCACCCAGCACCACGTGCACGCACACGCAGCTAGAGAAAAGCACCTACCTTTTCACACACTGATGCCTAAGCAAACGCGTGGCCACACACACGCACACATCCGCAAGCGCGCCTACTCCCATCTATTGAGGGAAAGACGGACGAGCTCTTTGGTTGCTCTTCACAGGCTTGTCCCTGATCTATAGCTGAGGGCAAACACTTGTGTGCTTGTGGGAGAGCCTGTGTCTTTCCTGGAAGCGTTTGGGAGTTTTGCTCAGACGCGTGTTTCCTCAAGTTCAAGAATCAAGATCTAGGATACCTGCAGACAGGTGCCTGTTTGTGTGGAGACAGTCTGTTTGAAACTGTGTTCCTCAGCGCCCGCTCTTTCTCCCCGTCGCTCCACACGCCTGGGAGTCCCTTTCTTTCTCTCCACAAGCACGTGTGTTGACTTCGTCGCACATGTGCATCTGCACAAGCGTTGAGCTCAGCAGAGCGTGTCTCTTGACACTTGATGTGCGTTGGCTGTGTCTGCCTGCTCCAGTGAAGAGAGAAACGGGAAATCATCTTGGTAGAGGCAACAAAGCAAAAGCGAGGCAGGATTGACATCTGCTCAACAGAGACGGATTCCCTGCGCTGACACAGTTCACAGTTACACGAGAAGCAATCTGAGCGGTCCGTCGACCGGAGACGTGTTTCCCAAGAGGTCGTTTAGCGAGTGAACAGCAGTGTGCGCGACTTTCAGGAGTGTGCCTGGAAAGTGCCAGAATCACCAGGAGCATCCGTGCAAAAGCTGCTGCCTCTGTGACCGCATTGAGGCACGTTCGCGTGTCTGCGAGTATATAGACGGCTCTTTCGCGTTCACTCCGAGGGAAACGGTCCGCTATTGCTTCTGTGCGCACAGACGCGATTCCCTTGTCTCTTGCGAACACAGGGAACTCTGTGCATCCAAATCTACAGGCTAAGGACGCGTCTGCATATGTTTTGGTGAACAATCGAGTGTGCGTGTTCTGACAGCTGCCTCTATGCAGACGTCTCCACAGAGCCACTTCTGAATGCCCCGCAGCCCAGGACTGAATGGATACACTAACAAGTGCACCGGTGTGAGCAACCACATATGCAGAAGGACGTCTTTCATCTCACAGAAGCGCGAACGTCTTGGCGTTCAAGCACATGGCAGAAACAAGGTGTGAACAGATGAGCTGCTGCTATTTTCTCCGTTCGGCATGCTTCGTTGTAGCTCTCTTGCCGGTCGCCGGCTTAGCGGCTTGCTTTGCGCGACTAGCTCTGGGGAGAGAAGGAGATAGCGCCGGAAACCTCGCCTTTTGCCTTCTTCGGCGCTGGAACCTGGTTGCTGCGCCTTCTCTTTGTCCATGTGCACACACACGATTCCTCAGCGAAAACCATGCAGAAACCTTTCCACGAGCACCCAGGGATGTGCACCCAGCACCACGTGCACGCACACGCAGCTAGAGAAAAGCACCTACCTTTTCACACACTGATGCCTAAGCAAACGCGTGGCCACACACACGCACACATCCGCAAGCGCGCCTACTCCCATCTATTGAGGGAAAGACGGACGAGCTCTTTGGTTGCTCTTCACAGGCTTGTCCCTGATCTATAGCTGAGGGCAAACACTTGTGTGCTTGTGGGAGAGCCTGTGTCTTTCCTGGAAGCGTTTGGGAGTTTTGCTCAGACGCGTGTTTCCTCAAGTTCAAGAATCAAGATCTAGGATACCTGCAGACAGGTGCCTGTTTGTGTGGAGACAGTCTGTTTGAAACTGTGTTCCTCAGCGCCCGCTCTTTCTCCCCGTCGCTCCACACGCCTGGGAGTCCCTTTCTTTCTCTCCACAAGCACGTGTGTTGACTTCGTCGCACATGTGCATCTGCACAAGCGTTGAGCTCAGCAGAGCGTGTCTCTTGACACTTGATGTGCGTTGGCTGTGTCTGCGTGCTCCAGTGAAGAGAGAAACGGGAAATCATCTTGGTAGAGGCAACAAAGCAAAAGCGAGGCAGGATTGACATCTGCTCAACAGAGACGGATTCCCTGCGCTGACACAGTTCACAGTTACACGAGAAGCAATCTGAGCGGTCCGTCGACCGGAGACGTGTTTCCCAAGAGGTCGTTTAGCGAGTGAACAGCAGTGTGCGCGACTTTCAGGAGTGTGCCTGGAAAGTGCCAGAATCACCAGGAGCATCTGTGCAAAAGCTGCTGCCTCTGTGACCGCATTGAGGCACGTTCGCGTGTCTGCGAGTATATAGACGGCTCTTTCGCGTTCACTCCGAGGGAAACGGTCCGCTATTGCTTCTGTGCGCACAGACGCGATTCCCTTGTCTCTTGCGAACACAGGGAACTCTGTGCATCCAAATCTACAGGCTAAGGACGCGTCTGCATATGTTTTGGTGAACAATCGAGTGTGCGTGTTCTGACAGCTGCCTCTATGCAGACGTCTCCACAGAGCCACTTCTGAATGCCCCGCAGCCCAGGACTGAATGGATACACTAACAAGTGCACCGGTGTGAGCAACCACATATGCAGAAGGACGTCTTTCATCTCACAGAAGCGCGAACGTCTTGGCGTTCAAGCACATGGCAGAAACAAGGTGTGAACAGATGAGCTGCTGCTATTTTCTCCGTTCGGCATGCTTCGTTGTAGCTCTCTTGCCGGTCGCCGGCTTAGCGGCTTGCTTTGCGCGACTAGCTCTGGGGAGAGAAGGAGATAGCGCCGGAAACCTCGCCTTTTGCCTTCTTCGGCGCTGGAACCTGGTTGCTGCGCCTTCTCTTTGTCCATGTGCACACACACGATTCCTCAGCGAAAACCATGCAGAAACCTTTCCACGAGCACCCAGGGATGTGCACCCAGCACCACGTGCACGCACACGCAGCTAGAGAAAAGCACCTACCTTTTCACACACTGATGCCTAAGCAAACGCGTGGCCACACACACGCACACATCCGCAAGCGCGCCTACTCCCATCTATTGAGGGAAAGACGGACGAGCTCTTTGGTTGCTCTTCACAGGCTTGTCCCTGATCTATAGCTGAGGGCAAACACTTGTGTGCTTGTGGGAGAGCCTGTGTCTTTCCTGGAAGCGTTTGGGAGTTTTGCTCAGACGCGTGTTTCCTCAAGTTCAAGAATCAAGATCTAGGATACCTGCAGACAGGTGCCTGTTTGTGTGGAGACAGTCTGTTTGAAACTGTGTTCCTCAGCGCCCGCTCTTTCTCCCCGTCGCTCCACACGCCTGGGAGTCCCTTTCTTTCTCTCCACAAGCACGTGTGTTGACTTCGTCGCACATGTGCATCTGCACAAGCGTTGAGCTCAGCAGAGCGTGTCTCTTGACACTTGATGTGCGTTGGCTGTGTCTGCCTGCTCCAGTGAAGAGAGAAACGGGAAATCATCTTGGTAGAGGCAACAAAGCAAAAGCGAGGCAGGATTGACATCTGCTCAACAGAGACGGATTCCCTGCGCTGACACAGTTCACAGTTACACGAGAAGCAATCTGAGCGGTCCGTCGACCGGAGACGTGTTTCCCAAGAGGTCGTTTAGCGAGTGAACAGCAGTGTGCGCGACTTTCAGGAGTGTGCCTGGAAAGTGCCAGAATCACCAGGAGCATCCGTGCAAAAGCTGCTGCCTCTGTGACCGCATTGAGGCACGTTCGCGTGTCTGCGAGTATATAGACGGCTCTTTCGCGTTCACTCCGAGGGAAACGGTCCGCTATTGCTTCTGTGCGCACAGACGCGATTCCCTTGTCTCTTGCGAACACAGGGAACTCTGTGCATCCAAATCTACAGGCTAAGGACGCGTCTGCATATGTTTTGGTGAACAATCGAGTGTGCGTGTTCTGACAGCTGCCTCTATGCAGACGTCTCCACAGAGCCACTTCTGAATGCCCCGCAGCCCAGGACTGAATGGATACACTAACAAGTGCACCGGTGTGAGCAACCACATATGCAGAAGGACGTCTTTCATCTCACAGAAGCGCGAACGTCTTGGCGTTCAAGCACATGGCAGAAACAAGGTGTGAACAGATGAGCTGCTGCTATTTTCTCCGTTCGGCATGCTTCGTTGTAGCTCTCTTGCCGGTCGCCGGCTTAGCGGCTTGCTTTGCGCGACTAGCTCTGGGGAGAGAAGGAGATAGCGCCGGAAACCTCGCCTTTTGCCTTCTTCGGCGCTGGAACCTGG